>NW_024055728.1:602809-902809 GCF_902713615.1 Scyliorhinus canicula
TCTGTGTCTCACTGTCTCTGTATATATTTTGTGCCTCACCCTACATCGTTCTCTGTATCTCTCTGCTCTTTCTCTGTATCTCTGTCCTCTGTCTGCTCTCTCTCCGTATTTCTCTGTATCTGTATCTCTCTCTGTATGGGGAGGTTTTAAACTAATGTGGCAGAGGGATGGGATCCAGATTAGGAAGTTAGAGGTCAGTAAAGAGGCTGACATTGAAGCCAGTAGGGCACTAGGTAATAAACTAAATGTGACTGAGGAGAAGAGTAGCCAGGGAAGAGATGATGATCGCAAAGGGACAGGTGGTCTGAGGTGCATTTGTTTTAATGCGAGAAATCTAGCACGAAAGGCAGATGAACTCAGGGCTTGGATTAGTACCTGGGAATATGATGTTATTGGTATTACTGAGACTTGGTTGAGCGAAGGGCAGGACTGGCAATTGAATATCCCATGGTATTGATGCTTCAGGAGGGATAGACAGTGAGGTAAAATGGGAGGAGGAGTTGCATAACTGGTCAGAGATGATATCACAGCTGTGATTAAGGAGGGAACGATGGAGGATTCGAGCACTGAGGCAATATGGATAGAGCTAAGAAATAGGAAGGGTGCAGTAACATTGTTGGGACTTTACTATAGGCCTCACAAAAGCGAGCGTGAAGTAGAGGTACAA
This sequence comes from Scyliorhinus canicula, assembly GCF_902713615.1. Taxonomy (NCBI): domain Eukaryota; kingdom Metazoa; phylum Chordata; class Chondrichthyes; order Carcharhiniformes; family Scyliorhinidae; genus Scyliorhinus; species Scyliorhinus canicula. Next base: position 603,477 of record NW_024055728.1, read on the forward strand.
ATCTGTAGACAGATTACAGAACAATGTAGGAGCAAGAGGGTGGTTGTGATGGGAGATTTTAACTTCCACAACATTGAATGGGACTTGTGTAGTGTTGGAGGCGTAGATGGAGCAGAGTTTGTATGGAACATCTAGTAGGGTTTTTTAGAGCAGTATGTAAATAGTCAACTGGGGAAGGGGCCATACTGGACCTGGTATTGGGGAATGATCCCGGCCAGGTGGTTGACGTTTCAGTCGGCAATTACTTTGGGAATACCGATCACAATTCCATAAATTTTAGAATACACATGGACAAAGACGACAGCGGTCCTAAAGGAAGAGTGCTAAATTGGGGAAAGGCCAACTATAACAAAATTCGGCAGGAGCTCGGGAATGTGAATTGGGAGCAGCTGTTTAAGGGTAAACCCACATTTGAAATGCGGGAGTCTTTTAAGGAAAGGTTGGTTAGTGTACAGGACAGACATGTTCTTGTGAAAATGAAAGATAGAAATGGCAAGATTAGGGAAAATGGATGACGGGTGGAATTGTGAGACTTGCTAAGATGAAAAAGGAAGCAAACATAGGATGGAGGTAACTCAAAACTGATGAAGCTTTGGAGGAATATCGGAAAGTAGGACAAATCTCAAACGCGCAATAAAGATGGCTAAAAGTGGTCATGATATATCTTTGGCTAACAGGGTTAAGGAAAATCCCAAAGCCTTTTATTCGTAGAAAAGGAGAAAGAGGGAAACGAGAGAAAGGTTTGGCCCACTCCAAGACAAAAGTGGGAATATATGCGTGGAGTCAGAGGAAATTAGTGAGCTTCTTAATGAGTACTTTACATCGGTATTCATCAAGGAGAGGGACATGATGGGTGTTGAGGCTAGGGATGGATGTTTAAATACTCTAGGTCATTTCGGCATAAGGAAGGGGGAGGTTTTTGGTATTCTAAAAGGCATTAAGGTGGACAAGTCCCCAGGACCGGATGGATCTATCCCAGGTTACTGAGGGAAGCGAGGGACGAAATAGCTGTGGCCTTAACAGATATCTTTGCAGCATCCTTGAGCACAAGTGAGGCACCTGAGGACTGGAGAATTGCTAATGTTGTCCCTTTATATGAGAAGAGTAGCAGGGATAATCCAGGGAATTATAGACCTGTGAGCTTGACGTCAGTGGTAGGCAAACTGTTGGAGTAGATACTGAGGGATGCAATGTTTTCACATTTGGAAGAAAATAGACTTATCAGTGATAGGTAGCATGGTTTTGTGCAGGGAAGGTCATGTCTTACAAACATAATAGAATTATTTGAGGAAGTGACAAAGTTAATTGATGAGGGAAGGGCTGTAGATGTCATATACATGGACTTCAGTAAAGCATTTACATAGAACATAGAACATAGAACGATACAGCGCAGTACAGGCCCTTCGGCCCTCGATGTTGCACCGACATGGAAAAAATCTAAAGGCCATCTAACCTACACTATGCCCTTATCATCCATATGCTTATCCAATAAATTTTTAAATGCCCTCAATGTTGGCGTGTTCACTACTGTTGCAGGTAGGGCATTCCACGGCCTCACCACTCTTTGCGTAAAAAACCCACCTCTGACCTCTGTCCTATATCTATTACCCCTCAATTTAAGGCTATGTCCCCTCGTGCTAGCCACCTCCATCCGCGGGAGAAGGCTCTCGCTGTCCACCCTATCTAACCCTCTGATCATTTTGTATACCTCTATTAAGTCAACTCTTAACTTTCTTCTCTCTAACGAAAACAACCTCAAGTCCATCAGCCTTTCCTCACAAGATTTTCCCTCCATACCAGGCAACATCCTGGTAAATCTCCTCTGCACCCGTTCCAAAGCTTCCACGTCCTTCCTATAATGAGGCGACCAGAACTGTACGCAATACTCCAAATGCGGCCGTACTAGAGTTTTGTACAACTGCAACATGACCTCATGGCTCCGGAACTCAATCCCTCTACCAATAAAGGCCAACACACCATAGGCCTTCTTCACAACCCTATCAACCTGGGTGGCAACTTTCAGGGATCTATGTACATGGACACCGAGATCCCTCTGCTCATCCACACTACCAAGAATTTTACCATTAGCCAAATATTCCGCATTTCTGTTATTCTTTCCAAAGTGAATCACCTCACACTTCTTCACATTAAACTCCATTTGCCACCTCTCAGCCCAGCTTTGCAGCTTATCGATGTCCCTCTGTAACCTGCAACATCCTTCCGCACTGTCTACAACTCCACCGACTTTAGTGTCGTCTGCAAATTTACTCACCCATCCTTCTGCGCCCTCCTCTAGGTCATTTATAAAAATGACAAACAGCAACAATGACAACCGTGCAATTTGATAACGTTTCGCGTGGCAGGTTGATGGGAAAAGTGAAGTCGTATGGGGTTCATGGTGTACTAGCTAGATGGATAAAAATCTGTCTGGGCAACAGGAGACAGAGAATAGTGGTGGAAGGGAGTGTCTCAAAATGGAGAAAGGTGACAAGTGGTGTCCCACAGGGATCCGTGCTCGGACCACTGTTGTTTGTGATATACATAAATGGTCAGGACGAAGGTATAAGTGTTCTGATGAGCAAGTTTGCAGATGATACTAAGATAGGTGGAGTTGCAGATAGCGTGGCGGACTGACAGAGAATACAGAAAAATGGGGACTTCCGGAGGCGGCGATGACGTAGGAAGCCGCACATTTGGGAGCTCCCGATACAAACGGACTTTTCCGCTTTTTTTAGAGCCCAAAAAGGGAATTTTTTCGACGTTTCCCGGTGAGAGAATGTGTGGTGATCAACTTTCTCCACATGTCATGACTCGAACTACGGGGGAGGTCCGGGTGGGGATGGTCTGGGAAGCCTTGATGGCAGTGATTCGTGGGGAGCTGATATCCATCCGGGCACACAGGGAGAGGAGCGAGAGGAGTGAGAGGGATAGACTGGTGGGGAAGATGCTGGAGGTAGATAGGAGGTACGCGGAGGCAACAGAGGAGGGATTGTTGGGGGAAAGGCACAGCGTACAGGCTAAATTTGATTTGCTGACCGCTGGAAAGGCGGAGGCACAGTGGAGGAAGGCAAAAGGGGCAGTGTATGAACATGGTGAAAAGTCGAGTAGGGTGCTGGCTCATCAGCTCCACAAGAGGGATGCGGCGAGGGAAATTGCTGGAGTGAGAGATAAGAGTGGGAATGTGGTGCGGAAGGGGGTAGAGGTGAATGAGGTCTTCAAGGACTTTTACGGGGAACTGTACCGGTCGGAGCCAATGGTGGAGAGGAGGGGAATGGAGAGGTTTCTTGACGGGCTATCTTTCCCGAAAGTGCAGGAAGAGCAGGTGGAGGGGTTGCGTGCGCCGATTGAGCTGGAGGAGCTGGTTAAGGGGATCGGGCAGATGCAGTCAGGAAAGGCACCGGGGCCGGATGGGTTCCCCGTGGAGTTTTATAAATAGTTTGAGGACCTAGTGGGCCTCTTGCTGGTGCGGACACTTAATGAGGCGTGGGAAGAGGGGACTTTGCCACCGACGATGTCGCGGGCGCTGATTTCTTTAATCTTAAAGAGGGGCAAGGACCCCTACCAGTGTGGTTCATACAGGCCCATATCTCTCCTTAATGTGGATGCCAAGGTGCTGGCAAAGATAGAGGACTGTGTGCCAGGGGTTGTACACGAGGACCAGAGAGGTTTTGTTAAGGGAAGGCAGCTGAACATGAATGTGCAGAGGTTGTTGAATGTTTTCATGATGCCGGCGATTGAGGGGGAGGCTGAGATAGTGGTGGCGCTGGATGCGAAGAAGGCCTTCGATAAAGTGGAGTGGGGGAATGGGATGTGTTCGGGAGGTTTGGATTTGGTGAAGGGTTTATTAGATGGGTGAGGCTGCTATATGAGGCCCCGATGGCGTATGTGGCCACGAATGGGAGGAGGTCGGAATACTTCCTGCTTTACCGAGGGACCAGGCAGGGTTGCCCCCTGCCCCCCCCCCCCCTTTTTTTAGAACAGTACAGCACAGAACAGGCCCTTCGGCCCTCGATGTTGTGCCGAGCAATGATCACCCTACTCAAATCCACGTATCCACCCTATACCCGTAACACAACAACCCCCCCCCCCTTAACCTTACTTATTGTTTGCATTTCCAATCGAGCCGTTGGCGATGGCGTTGAGGGATTCAGGGAGGTGGAGGGGTTTGGTGCGTGGTGGGGAGGAACATAGGGTGTCGTTGTATGCCGATGACCTGCTACTGTGTGTGGCGGACCCGGCGGGAGGGATGCCGGGGATGATGGAGCTGCTAGCTGAGTTTGGGACCTATTGAAGCTATAAACTAAATCTAGGCAAGAGTGAGGTGTTTGTGGTGCACCTTGGGGACCAGGAGGAGGGAATTGGTAGGCTCCCGCTTAGGAAGGCAGGGGAGAGTTTTAGGTACCTGGGGGTGAAGGTGGCGAGGGACTGGGGGACATTTCACTAGCATAATTTCACCTGGCTTGTGGATCAGATGGAGGAGGAGTTCAAAAGTTGGACATGCTGCCATTGTCGTTGGCGGGGAGGGTGCAGTCCATCAAAATGACGGTGCTTCCGAAGTTCTTGTTCCTCTTTCACTGCCTGCCCATCTTCATCCCCAAGGCCGCCTTTAGAAGAGTGACTAGCCTAGCAGTATTTTGAGCTTTGTGTGGGCGCATGGGACTCCGAGAGTGAAGAGAGTTTTCCTGTAGCGAGGGAGAGATAGAGGCGGGCTGGCGCTGCCCAACCTTTTGGGGTCCTATTGGGCGGTCAATGTGTCAATCGTGCGTAAATGGGTGATGGAGGGGGTGTCGGCTTGGAAAAGAATGGAGGTGGCGTCTTGTAGAGGTACGAGCCTGGGTGCCCTGGTAACGGCGCCGTTGCCGCTCTGTCCTAAGAGGTACACCACGAGCCCGGTGGTGGCAGCGGACCTAAGAATCTGGGGACAGTGGAGACGGCTTAGTTGGGAAACACGGGGCTCGATGGAAGCTCGATTAGGTGGAAATCATCGGTTCATCCCGGGGAACACTGATGGGGGATTTAGGGTGGGCCTCAGTAAATTGAGGGACCTGTTTATTGGCGGGAGGTTTGCGGGCCTGGGGGAACTGGAAGATGAATTTGGGGTCCTCCATGGGAACATGTTCAGATAATTGCAGGTAAAGGCGTTTTCTAGGCGACAGGTGGAGGAATTTCCTTTGCTGCCCTCGCGGGGGGCGATGGACAGAGTGTTTTCGGGGTTGTGGGTCGGAGAGGGGAAGGTGTCTGACATTTATAAGGTAATGCAGGAGGTGGAGGAGTCGTCAGTGAAGGAGCTGAATGCTAACTGAGAGGGGGAACTAGGGGAGCAGATAAAGGAACGGACTTGGGTGGATGCCTTGGAGTGAGTCAACTCTTCCTCTTCCTGTGCGAGGCTTAGTCTCATCCAATTTAAGGTGCTGCATCGGGCCCATATGTCTGTGACTCGGATGAATAGGTTATTTGGGGGTGAGGACAGGTGCACCAGGTGTTCGGGGAGCCCAGCGAATCATGCCCATATGTTCTGGTTATGCCCGGCACTGGAAGAATTCTGGAAGTGAGCGGCGGGGATGGTATCGAGGGTAGTTCGATCCAGGGTCAAACCAGGGTGGGGACTCGCGATTTTTGGAATTGCGGTGGAGCCGGGAGTGCAGGAGGCGAAAGAGGCCGGTGTCCAGGCCTTTGCATCCCTAGTAGCCCGGCGGAGGATCTTGATGCAGTGGAAAGACGCGAGGCCCCCAGGTGTGGAGACCTGGATCAGAGACATGGCGGGATTTATAAAATTGGAGAGGGTCAAATTCGCCCTGAGAGGATCAATACAAGGGTTATATAAACGGTGGCAGCCTTTTCTGGACTTCCTGGCTCAAAGATCTTGGTCAATAGCAGCAGCAACCCGGAGGGGGGGGGGGTTGTTCCTAATTATTGTTTCTATTTTTTTCTATGGTTATGTAACTTAACATTGTGTTAATTTAAGTTGTTGTTAATATGTTTTGTTGTTCATTGAGGATGGGCGAATGTTTATGATTGCTATCATTATTGTTATTGTTGGTATTTTATTACGGTTCGTTGTTTTTTTATAAATACAAAATTTATCAATAAAAGTTATTTAAAAAAAATATTCTTGCTAGTGTGGATGAGCAGAGAAATCTCGGTGTCCATGTCCATTGGTCCCTGAAAGTTGTCACCCAGGTCTATAGATTTGTTCAGAAGGCGTACGGTGTGTTAGCTTTTATTGGTAGAGGGATTCAGTTTCGGAGCCAAGAGGTCATGCTGCAACTGCACAAAGCTCTGTTGCGGCATCATTTGGAGTATTGCGTGCAATTCTGGTCGCCGCATTGTAGGAAGGATGTGGAACCATTGGAAAGGGTACAGATGAGATTTACTGGGATGTTGCCTGGAATGGAGGGAAGATCTTATGAGCAAAGGTTGAGGTACTTAAGGCTGTTTTCGTTCGAGAGAAGAAGGTTGAGAGGTAACTTAATTGAGGCATACAAGATGATCAGACGATTTGATAGGGTGGACATTGAGAGGCTTTTTCCTCGGATGGTGATGGCCAGCACGAGGGGACATAGTTTCAAATTGATGGGGATGGATATAGGACAGATGTCAGAGGTAGGTTATTTACTCAGAGAGTAGTAAGGGCGTGAAATGCCATACCTGCAACAGCAGTGGACTCGCCAACATTAAGGTCATTGGATGAAAAGGAAATAGTACCGACGGGTTTACGAGTGGTTTTGAAGCTCGGCGCAACATCCAGGGCCAAAGGGCCTGTACTGTGCTGTAATGTTCTATGTTATATAATGCCAGTGAAGAATGATATACAACAAAAAGGCAACTGTAAATAATGATAAACTAACCAGAATCCACTGAAAATAATGATATACTAGACAGGGACCACTGTGAGTAATGATATACTACCCTGGAAATACTGTAAATAATGATATCCTACCCAGTGACCAGTGTTAATAATGATTTTCTACACTGTGACTACGTACATAATGATGTACTGCCCGGGGACAAGTGTTAATAATTATATGCTACACATGCACCACTGTAAATAATTATATACTGTCCAGGGACTACTGAAATAATGACATACTTCCCAGGAACCACTGTAAATGATGCACTACTATCCAAGGATCACTGTAAATGATGATACCGACGAAAATACAAAAGTACAAAATTATATGCAACTCAGGGACCAGTGTAAATAACGATACACTGCCCAGGGAACACTATAAATATTGACATACTGCCCAGGAACCACTGTACATCATGATGTACTAACCATGGACCACTGTAAATAATGATACTGTACACAGGGATGACTGTAAATAATGATATTCTGCCCAGGGCCCACTATAAATCATGATATTCTAATCAGGGAACACTGTAAATAATGATATAATGCCCAGAGACGACTGAAAATACTGATATATTTACACAGGGAACACTGTAAATAATGATTTAATGCCCAGGAACCACTGAAAATAATGATATACTGCCCAGGGACCACTCTAAATAATGATATACTACCCAGGGAACACGGTAAATCATGATATACTGCCCAGGGACCACTGAAAATAATGATATTCTACCCAAGGGACACTGTAAACAATGATATGATACCCAGGGATCACTGTAAATAATGATATACTACCCAGGGACCACTGTAAATAATGATATGCTACACAGTGATCACTATAAATAATGATATACTACACAGGGAACACTGTGAATATTGATATTCTATCCAGGAACCACTGTAAATAATGATATACTACTCAGGGATCACTAAAAATCTTGAAATACTAACCAGGGACCAATGGAAATTCTGAAATACTGCCCATCGACCACAGTAAATAATGATATGCAACCCAGGGGCCACTTTAAATTATGAAATACTGCACAGGGACCACTGTAAATAATGATAGACTACTCAGGGATCACTGTAAATAATGATAGACTATCCGGGGACAGCCGTCGGTATTGATATACTGCACAGAGACCACACTAAATAATGCTATTCTATATAGGGACCACTGTAAATACTAATATTCCACCCAGGGGCCAGTGTAAATACAGATATTCTATACCGGTACCAGTGTAAACCATGATATACAACACAGGGACCAGTGTGAATAATGATATACTGCCCAGGGCCCACTGCAAATAAAGACATACAACCCAGGGACCACTGTCCATACTGATATACTATCCAGGGACGCCTGTAATTAATGATTTACTACATCGGGATCACTTAAAATAATGACGGAAAGCACAGGGACAACAGTCAGTAGTAATTTACTCCCCAGGGACCACTGCAAATAATGATGGACTAGCCACGTAAAACTGTAACTAATAAAGGACTACGCAGGGAGCACTGTAAATTATGATATACTGCCCAGGGACCACTAACGATAATAACATACGACCCATGGTATTCAGTGAATAATGAAATGCTATCCAGTGACCACTGTAAATGATGATACCTAACCCAGGCCAGAGTAAACAATGATATACTACACAGATAACACTGTAAATAATGATATACTGCCCAGGGACCACAGTAAATATTGATAGACTCCCCAATAAAAACTGTTAATAGTGATATACTACCCAGGGACCACTGTAAATAATGAAATTCTGCCCAGGTTCCATTGTAAATAATGATATACTGGGGAGGGACCACTATAAATTGTGATACACTAGCCAGGGACAACTGTAAATAATGATATCCTGACCAGTGACCACTGTAAATATGATGTGCTACCACAGGGGCCACTGTAAATAATGATTTTATACAGATGGACCACTGTAAATAATGATTTTCTGCCCTTGTGCCACTGTAAATAAAGAGATGCTGGCCAGGAACCACTGTAAATAATGATAATCTACACAGGGACTGGTGTATATAATGATATCCAGCAGAGGCACCACTGTGAATAATGATATATTGCCCAGGGACCACTGTAAATAATGATATACTACCCAGGGACCACTATTAATAATGACATACTACGCAAGGACAACGGTAAATAATGATATTCCACACATGGAACACTATATATAACGATATATTACACAGGGACCACTGTGAACAATGATATCCTGAATAGGGACCACAGTAAATAATGATATACAATCCAGTGTCCACTGTAAATTATGATATTCTTCCCAAGGGCACACTGCAAATAATGATTTTCAACGCAGTGAACACTGTAAATTAAGATAATCTATCCCAGTACCAGTGTAAATATTGATATGCAACACAGGGACCAGTGTGAATAATGATAAATTGCCCAGAGACCACTTCAAGTAATGATATAATAGCCAGGGACCACTGTCCATAATGATATAATATCCAGGGACGACTGAAATTAATGATTTACAGTCCTGGGACTACTGAATGTAGTGGCATTCTGCCCAGGGTCAACTTTCAGTCAGGATGCAACTCCCCAGGGACCACTTTAAATAATAATGTAGTATTGTGGGACCACTGTAAATAATGATATACTTGAGAGGGTCTACTGTAAAAAATGATATACTGCCCAGCGACCACTGTAAAGTATGATATATTGCCCAGGGCCCACTGTAAATAATGATGTTCCACCCAGGGACCACTGTAAATAATGACATAGTACCCAAGGACCACTGTAAATATTGATATATTGCCCAGGGACCACTGTAAATAATGATATACTTCCCAGGGACCACTGTAAATAATAACAAACTGCCCAGGGATCACTGTAAAGAATGCTTTACTACCCAGGGACAAATGCAAATAATAATACACCACCCAGGGAGCACTGTAAATAATGAAATTCTGTCCAGGGACCACTGTACATAATGATATTCTACACAGGGGTCACTGTAAATAATGATACACTACACAGCAACCACTGTAAATAATGATATACTGCTCAGGCACCAAAGAAAATAGTGATATCCTACCCAGGGACCACTGGAAATGATGAAATCCTGACCGGGGAACACCGTTAATAAAGATGTACTGCCGAGGGACCAATGTAAATAATGATATACTGCCGAGGGACCAATGTAAATAATGATATACTGCCCAGGGACCACTGTACATAATGATATACTACGCAGAGTCCACTGTAAATAATGATATACAACCAAGGGCATTGTAAATAAAGATATACTGCACAGAGACAACTGTAAATAATTATATTCTGCAGAGGGATCACTGTAATTAATGACATACTATCCAAGAACCACTGTAAATGATGATGTACAGCCCAGGGACAACTGTAAATAATGATAAACTGTCCAGGGCCCCCTGTCAATAATGATATACTGCACAGCGATGACTGTAAATAATGCCATACAACCCAAGGATCACAGTTAATAATGATATACCACACAGAGACAACTGTAAATAATAATATACGACACTGGAACCACTCTAAATAAAGATATACAGCCCAGGGCCCAATGCAAATAATGATATACCACCCAGGAACCATGTAAATAATGCTGTACTTCCCAGATACCCCTGTAAATAATGATATTCTGCCTAGGGAACACTGGGAATAATGATATACTAGCCAGAGAACACTATAAATAGTGACACACTATCCAGAGGCCACTGTAATTATAGAACATGGAACATTGCCACGCAGTACGGGCCCTTCGGCCCTCGATGTTGCGCCGACCCATGAAACCATCTGAAGCCTATCTGACCTACACTATTCCATTTTCATCCATATGTCTATCCAGTGACCACTTAAATGCCCTTAAAGTTGGCGAGTCTACTACTGTTGCAGGCAGGGCGTTCCACACCTCTACTACAATCTGAGTAAATAGACTGTCTCGGACATCTGTCCTATATCTACCACCCCTGAATTTAAAGCTATGGCCCCCCGTGTTGGTCATCACCATCCGAGGAAAAAAACTCTTACTGTCCACCCTATCTAACCCTCTGACTATGTTATATGTCTCTATTAAGTGACCTCTCAGTCTTCTCCTCTCTAACAAAAATAACCGCAAGTCCCTGAGCCTTTCCACGTAAGACCTTCCCTCCATACTAGGCAACACCCTAGTAAATCTCCTCTTAACCCTTTCCAAAACTTGCACATCTGTCCTATAATATGGTGACAAGAATTGCACGCAATACACCAGGTGCGGCCGCACCAGAGTTTTGTACAGTTGGAGCATGACCTCCTGGCTCCAAATCTTAATCCCCCTACTGAAAAAGTCTAGCACACCATATGCCTTCTTGACAGTCCTATTAGACTGGGTGGCAACCTTCAGGGATTTATGTACCTGGATGCAGAGATCTCTCTGTTCATCGACACTAACAAGAATCTTGCAATTAGCCCAGTACTCTGCATTCCTGTTACTCCTTCCAAAGTGAAGCACCTCACACTTTTCCGCATTAAACTGTATCTGCCACATCTCAGCCCAGCTCTGCAGCGTATCTATGTCCCTCTCTAACCTATAACATCCTTCAGCACTATCCACAACTCCACCGACCTTCGTGTCATCTGCAAATTTACTAACTCATCCTTCTACACCCTCTTATACAACCTTTTACAAACGCATTACTGAAATACATATACACCACATCTCACCGCTTTAGCCCTCATCACCTGTTTGGTCACCTTCTCGAAAAACTCAATAAGGTTTGTGAGTGCATGACCTACCTTGAGAAAACGTAGTTGAGTATCCTTAAGCGATTTGTTCTTCTCAAGATGTTTATAACCCAATCTCTGATAATTTTTTCCAACATTTTCACCCACTACCCAGGCTACCCCACTACTAAGGTTCCCAGGTCTATAATTACCAGGATTGTCTGTACTCCCCTTCTTGAACAAGGGGACAAGATTTGCTATCCTCCAGTCTTCCGGCACTATTCCTGTCGACAAAGACAACATAAAGATCAAGGACAAAGGCTCTGCAATCTGCTCCCTGGCTTCCCAGAGAATCCTAGGATAAATCCCATCTGGCCCAGGGGACTTATCTATTTTTACACTTTCCAAAATTGCTAACACCTCCTCCTTGTGAACCTCAATCCCATCTAGCCTGGTAACTAAGTATTCTCCTCGACAACATTGTCTTTCACCAGTGTAAACACTGACGAAAAAATATCCACTTAACCCTTTCCCTATCTCTTCTGATTTAACACACAACTTCCCACAACTATCCTTGATTGGCCCTAATCTTACTCTAGTAATTCTTTTGTTCATGATATACCGACAGAAAGCCTTAGGGTTTTCCTTGACCCTGTCCGCTAACGACTTTTCGTTTTATCTCCTCACTCTTCTTAACTCTCCCTTCAGGTCCTTCCTGGCTAACTTGAAACTCTCAAGTGCCCTAACTGAACCTTCATGTCTCATCCTGACATAAGCCTTCTTCGTTCTCTTGACAAATGCTTCAACTTCCTTAGTAAACCACGGTTCCATTGCTCGACAACTTCCTCCCTGCCTGACAGGTACATACTTATCAAGGGCACGCAGTAGCTTTTCCTTGAAAAAGCTCCACATTTCGCTTGTACCCATACCCCGAAACTTCCTTCCCCATTCTATACATTCTAAATTTTGCCGAATAGCATCATAATTGCCTTTCTCCCAGCTATAATTCTTGCCTTGCGGTATATACCTATCCCCGCCCATCGCTAAAGTAAACATAACCGAATTGTGATTACTATCACCAAAGTGCTCAGCTGCATCTAAATCTAACACCTGGCCGGTTTCATTACCCAGTACCAAATCCAATGTGGCATCGCCCCTTGTTGCCTTGTCTACATACTGTGTCAGAAAACCCTCCTGCACACACTGCACAATAACTGACCCATCTACAGTACTCGAACAATAGTATTTCCAGTCAATATTTGGAAATTTAAAGTCCCCAATAACAACTACCCTGTTACTCTCGCCCCTGTCGAGTGTCGACTGTAATGAATGACATACTACCCAGGGACCTTTGTAAATAAAGATATTCTATACTGGTACCAGTGTAAATAATGATATACAGCACAGTGACCAGTGTGAATAATGATATATTGCCCAGGGCCCACTGCAAATAAAAATATACTACCTAGGGACCACTGACCATAATGGTATACTATCCAGGGACGCCTGCAATTAATGATTTACTACCGAGGGACCACTTAAAATAATGACATACTGCCAGGGACAACACTTAGTAGTAATTTACTCCCCAGGGACCACTGCAAATAATGATGGACCAGCCAGGGGAAAAGTGTAAGTAATAAAGTACTACGCAGGGAGCACTGTAATCAATGATACCCTGACTAGGGACCACTGGAAACAATGATATACAATCCAGGCTCCACCGTAAGTTATGGTATTCCACCCCGGGCCCACTGTAAATGATGATATACTATACAGGGATCACCGTAGATAATGATATACGTCCCAGGGACCACTAAAAATAATGACATACTACCCAGGGACCGTGCAAATAATGAAATACTATGCAGTGATAATTTTAAATGATGATACCCAACAAAGTCCTCTGTAAACAATGATATACTGCTCAGGGACAACAATCAATAATTATATTCTACCCAGGGAACACTGTAAATAATGATGTCCTACCAAGGGACCACTGTAAATAATGACATTCTACACAGGGACCACTGTAAATAATTATATTCCACCTGGGGACAAATGTAAATAATGATTTACGACCCAGGGACTACTGTAAATAATAGTATACTGCCCAGGAACCCCTGTAAATAATGATATTCTACCCTGGGACCACTGTAAATATTGATATACTACCCAGGGACAACTGTAAATGATGATATTATATACAAGGGTAATTGTAAATAATGATGTACTACCCAGAGATCACTGTAAACAATGTTATTCTTCCAAGCGACCACTATAAATAATGATTAACTACACAGCGACCGCTTTAAATAATGATTTTCTATCCCGGGACCACTGTAAATAATAATATTTAATCCAGGGACCAATGTAAGTAATAGTATTCTGACAAGTGACCACTGTAAATAATGATATTCAACACAGTGACGACTGCAAACTATAGTAAGCTGGAACCACTGTAAAAAATGAAATACTATCCAGTGAAAACTGTAAATGATGATAACTTCCCAAAACCACTGCAAGTAATGAAATACTAACTAGGGACCAGTGTAAATAACCATATACTACACCGGGACCACCGTAAATAATGATGTACGACACAGGGAAAACTGTGAAAAGTGATACACTACCCAGGGAACACAGTAAATAATGATATACTGTACAGGGACCACTGTAAAAAACGATATACTGCACTGCACAGAGAATACGGTAAATAATGATATACTTTATAGGGACCACTGTAAATAATGATATCCTACCCCGTGACCACTGAAAATGATAATTTCCTGCCCACTATAAATAACGATACATTTTCTAGGCACCACTGTAAATAATGTTGTATTGTCCAGGGACCACTGCAAATAATGAAATACTATCCAGTGAGGACTGAAAATAAAGATATTCTATACCGGTACCAGTGTAAATAATGATATACAAAACATGGACAAGTGTGAATAATTGCACAGGGACCACTGCAAATAAAGATATACTACACAGGGACCACTGTCCATACTACCCAGGGACCACTGTCCATAATTATATACTATCCAGGGACGACTGTAATTAATGATTTACTACCTAGGGACCACATAAAATAATGACACATTGACCAGGGACAACTCTCAGTAGTAATTTAATCGCCAGGGACCGCTGCAAATAATGATGGATTGGACAGGGAAAACTATAAGTAATAAAGGACTACCCAGGGAGCACTGTAAATAATGATCTCCTACCCAGGGACAACTAAAATTAATTACATAAGACCCATGGTATTCAGTAAATGATGACATTATATACAGTGACCACTGTAAACGATGATAACTAACTTAGGCCACTGTAAACAATGATATACTACAGAGGGACAACTGTAAATAATGATGTACGACACAGGTAAATCTGTGAAAAATGACATACTACCCAGGGAACACAGTAAATAATGATATACTGCACAGGGACCACTGTAAATAATGATATACTGCCCAGGCACCACTGTAAATAATGTTATACTACCCAGGGACCACTGTCCATAATTATAAACTACACAGGGACCACTGGAAATGATGATATACTTTCAAGGGACGTCTGCAATTAAAGATTTGCTGCCAAGGGACCAGTGAAATAATGATATACCTCCCAGGGACCACTGTAAACAATGATATACTACACAGGGACCACCGAAAATAATGATATCCAGCCCAGGGTCCACTGTAAATAATGAAAGACTACCGAAGGACCAGAGTAAATAATGATGCACTACGCAAGGACCACTGAAAATTATGATAGGCTCCACAGGGACAACTGTATATAATTTAATACTACCCAGGGACCACTGTGAATAATGATTTACGACCCAGGGGCCACCGTAAATAATGATATCCTGCACAAGGACAATGTAAATAATGATATCCTGCCCAGGGACCTCTGAAAATAATGATAGACTACACAGGGACCACTGTATATAATTTTATACTACCCAGGGACCACTGTGAATAATGATATACTAGCTAGGGACCACTGTAAATAATGATACACTATCCATGGACCACTGTAAATAGTGACATACTATCTTGCGACCACTGTACATAATGATGGAATGCCACTGTAAATATCGATATGCTTCCCAGGGTCCACTGTAAATATTAATAAACTGTCCAGGGCCCAATGCAAATAATGTTATCCTAGCCAGTGACCACTGTACATAATGATACTACCCAAGGACCACTGTGATTAAAGATATACTGCCAAGGGACCACTGCGAATAATGGTATACGACACAGGGACCTCTATTAAAAATGATATTCTTCCCAGGGAACAGTGTAAGTAATATATGCAACATAGGGACCACTCTGAGTAATGACATATTGCCCAGAGACGACTGCAAACAATGACATACTACCCATGGACCATTGTAATTAATGATATACTGCCCAAAGACCACTGTCAATAATTATATACTACACAGGGACCATTGTAAATAATGAGAAACTAGCCAGGGACAATTGTAAATAATGATATATGAGCCAGGAACCACTGTCCATAATGATCTTCTACACAGGGATCACTGGAAATAATGATATACGTTCTAGACGCGTCTGTAATTAATGAGTTACTGCCCACGGACGACTGAAATAATGATATACCTCCCAAGGACCACTGTGAATAATTATATCCTACCCAGGGACCACTGTTAATAATGATATACTACACAGAGACCACTGTAAACAATGATATACTACACAGGGACCACTGTAAATGATGATATCCTGCCCAAGGACCAATGTAAATAATTATATCCTACCCAGGGACCACTGTAAATAATGATATACGACACAGGGACCGCTGTAAATAATGATATACTACCCAAGGACCACTGTAAATAATGACATCCTAACTAGGGACCACTGTAAATAATGATATACTACACAGGGACCACTGTAAATAATGATATACTACCCAAGGACCACTGTAAATAATGATATCCTGCCCAAGGACCAATGTAAATAATTATATCCTATCCAGGGACCACTGTAAATAATGATATACTGCACAGGGACCACTGTAAATAATGATATACTACCCAAGGACCAATGTAAATAATTATATCCTACCCAGGGACCACTGTAAATAATGAGATACTACACAGGGACGACTGTAAATAATGATATACTACACAGACCACTGTAAATAATGATATTCTATCCAGGGATCACAGTAAATAATGATATTCTATCCAGGGACCACTGTAAATAAGATATACCACCCAGGTACCATAATGATATTCCACCAAGGGATCACTGTGAATTCTGTCATACAACCCATGGACCATGTAAATAATGAGATACTGCCCAGGGACCTCTGTAAATAATGATATACTTGTCAGGGATCACTGTAAATATTGGTATGCTACCCAAAGAACACTGTAAATAATGACATACTGCCCAGGGACCACTGCAAATAGCGATATACACCACTGCGACCACTGTAAATAACGATATATTATCCAGGGATCACTGTAAATAATGAAATACTATCCAGTGCCAACTATAAATAATGGTATTCTACCCAGGTACCACTGTTAATAATTATTTTCTACCCAGGGAACACTGTGAATATACTACACAGGGACCAGTGTAATTAATAAAATACTACACAGGGACCAGTTGAATTAATAAAATACTACACAGAGAACACTGTAAATAATGATATACTACCCAGAGATAACTGTAGATAATGTTAATTCCACACAGGGACAACTGTAAATAATATATTCTACCTAGAGACCACAGTAAATAATGTTATACGACCCAGGTACCACTGTAAAAAATTATATACTGTCCAGAACCCAATGTTAATAATGATAAACTGTCTAGGGACAACTGTACTACCCAAGGACTACTGTAAATATATTTCAGCCAGGAACCGCTGTAATCACATACTGTCTACTGACCAATATAAATGATATAGTTCCCAAGGCCACTGTAAAAATGATATACTGCCCAGTGACCTCTATAAATAATTATATACCCTCAAGTGACCACTGTAATTGATGATGTATTACTCACGGACGACTGTAAATAATGATATTCTACCAGGGCCAATGTAATGAACAACATACTACCCAGGGACTACTGTACATATTGATATACCATGCAGTGACCACTGCCAATGATGATATTCTACCTAGGGACCTCTGTAACTAATGATATACTGCCCAGCGACCACTGTAAATAAGGATATACTATTAAGTGACAACTGTAAATAATGATATAGTTTCCACGAACCACTGTAAATAATGATATACTGCCCAGCGACCAATATGAATAGTGATAACCTGCTCAAAGACTAATTGAAATGATGTAATACTAGTACATCAGTAGCCACTGTAAATGATGATACCTACCCAGGGACACTGTAAGTAATGGTATACTACTCGGGGACATGTGTATATAATGATATACAACACAGGGATCACTAAATAATGATATACTACCCAGTAAACACTGTAAATAATTATATACTGCCCAAGGACCACTGTAAATAATGACATTCTACCCACGGACCACTGTAACTAATGATCCACTATACAGGGACTACTTTAAATAATGATACACTGCCCAGCGACCAATGTAAATAGTGACATAGTGAGCAACGACCAATGGAAATGATGAAATACTATCCAATAGCAACTGTAAATGATGGTACCTACCCAGGGCCACTCTAAGTAACTGTATACCCCTCGGGGACAAGTGCAAATAATGATATACTACACAGGGACCACTGTAAAGAATGATTCCATACTCCGGGACCACTGTAAGTAATGATATTCTATCACTGACCACTGTAAATAATGGCATTCACACCAGGAGCCACTGAAAATAATGACATACTGCCCAGGGACCACTGAAAATAATAATGTACTACCCAGGGACCACTGAAAATAATGACATACTGCCCAGGAGCCACTCTTAATGATGCACTCCTATCCAGGGAGCACTGTAAATGATGATACCTACGCAAATACATTGTAAATAGTGATATACAACTCATGGACCTGTGTAAATAATGATATACTGCCCTAGGAACACTGTAAATGATGACATACTGCCCAGGGACCACTGTAAATAATGATGTACTACCCAGGGACCACGGTAAATGATGTTTACCCAGGGATCACTGTAAATAATGATATCCTTCCCAGTGACCACTGTATATAATGATATCCTGCTCAGCGAACACTCTAAATACTGATCTACCACACAGAGCACACTAGAAATAATGCACTTCTGCCCAGAGACCACTGTAAATGATGATATACTACCCAGGCACCACTGCACGTAATGATATTCTACCCAGGGATCACTGTAAATAATGATATACTACATAGGGACAACTGTAGATAATGATTCACTACCAAGGGATCACTGCAAATACTGATATACTGCCCCGTGACCACTGTAAATAATGATATATTACCCAGAGATCACTGTAAATAATGATGTACTACCCAGGGATCACTGTTCAGAAAGATATACCGCCAAGGAAACAGTGTAAATAATGATATACTGCCCAATGCCAACTGTTAATAATGATATTTTACCCAGCGATCACTGTAAATAACGTTATACCGGCGTGTAACCATTGTAAATGTAATATATTACCCAGGGACCACTGTAAATATTGATATACGACCCAGGGACCACGGTAAATAAATATATACTATCCAGGAACCACTGTTAATAATGATATTCTGCCTCACGGCGCTGAGGTCCCAGGTTTGATCCGGGCTTTTTGTCACTGTCCGTTTGGAGTTTGCACATTCTCCCCGTGTCTACGTGGGTTTTGCCCCACAACCCAAAAATCTGCAGAGTAGGTGGATTGGCCACGCTAAATTGTCCCTTAATTGGAAAATTGGGTCATCTAAATTTAAAAATAAAACAAAAATATTAATATTCTGACAGGGACCAATGTAAATAGATATATACTATCCAGGGAGCACTGTTAATAATGATATTCTACCCAGGGATCAATGTACATAATGATATACGATCCAGGGTCCACTGTAAATAACGGCATACTACCCAGGGACAACTGTAAATAATGATATACTATCTAGTGACAACTGTAAAGAAAGATATACTATCCAGGGTCAACTGTAAATAATGTTACATTACCAAGGGACGTGGGTAGTGTATCATTATTTACAGTGGTCCCTAGGTAGAATTTCCTTATTTACATTTGTCCTGGGTAGGAGATCATTATTTACAGTGGTCCCTGGATAGTATATCATTATTTAGAGTGAAACCTGAATAGTATATCATTTTTAACTGTGGTCCATGGATAGTATATATTTATTTACAGTGGTCGCTGAGTAGTATATCATTATTTACAGTGATCCTTTTTGTATATCATTGTTCACAGTGGTCGTTGGGTAGTATATCATTAGGTACCATGGTCCCTGGGAAGTATATTGTTATTTAAAGTTTTCCCCGGATAGCATATAATTTTTCACACGGTCCCTGGGTGATATATCATTATTTACGGCGGTCCCTGGGTAGTATATCATTATTTATAGTGCTCCCTGCATATAATGTCATTATTTACAGTGGTCGCTGGGTAGTACATCATTTTGGTCAGTGGTCTCTGTGTAGTATATCATTATTTACACTGGTCCCTGTGTAGTCTATCATTATTTACAGTGCTCCCTCGGTAGACTATCATGATTTAAAGTTCTCCCTGTGAAGAATATCCCTATTTTTTACAGAGGTTCAAGGGCAGTGTGTAACTATTTACAGTGGTCTCTGTGTAGTATATCATTATCTGGTCGCTGAGTAGCATATCATTATTTTAATTGGTCCCTGGGCAGTACATTATTATTGTCTGTGGTCCCTGGATAGTATCCCATTATTTACAGTGTTCCCTAAATAGTATACCATTATTTACAGTGGTCCCTGGGGAGGTTATTATTCTTTACCGTGGTCCCTGGGTTGAATAGCATCATTTACAGTAGTCCCTAGACAATATATCATCATTTACAATGATCTCTCTGTTGTGTATCATTATGTATAGTGGTCCGTGGGAAGTATATTATTATTAACAGTGGTTCCTCGATAGTGTATCATTATTTAGAATCGTTACTGGATATTGTTTCATCATTTAGATTGGTCTTTGGCAGTTTTTCAGTCTTTACAGTGGTCCCAAGGCTGGACTTTCAGTAGAAAGCATCATTTACAGTGTTCTCTGGGAAACATATCATTATTTACAGTGATTCATGTGTAGTATACCATTATATACAGTGATCGCTGGGTAGTATATCATTATTTACATTGTCAGGGGGCAGAATATCATTATTTACAATGGTCCCTGTGTCGTATATCATAATTTGCAGTGGACCCTCTGTAGTAAAGAATTATTTACAGTTGTCCCTGGGCAGTATATCATTATTTATAGTGGTCACGGGCAGTATATAATTATTCGCAGTGTTGGCGTGGCAGTATATAACTATTTGCAGTGTTCGCTGGGCAGTTCATCATTATTTACAGTGGTTTCTGGGCAGCATATCATTATATACAGTGTTCGTTGGGCAGTTTATCGTTATTTATATTGGTCCCTCAATACTTTCTCATTATTTGCAGTTGTCCCTGTGTGCAGTATCATTATTTACAGTGGTTCATGGGTAGTATATCATTATTTCCATTGGTCCCTGTGCAGTATATCATTATTTAAAGTTGTCCCTAGGTATTTGTAGAGGTTCCTGGGCAGTATGTCATTATTTACTGTGTCCCTGGATAGTATATCATTACTTACAGTGGTCGAAGGCAGTATATCATTATTTACAGTGAAACCTGAGAAGTATATCATTATTTACACTGGTCCCTGTGTAGTACGTCACTATGTATTACGGACCGAGGGTGTGATTTCATTATTTATAGTTGTCCCTGGGTAGTATGTTATTATTAACAGTGTTCGCTGGTTGAATATCTTTATTTACAGTGGTCCCTGGACAGTAGATCATTATATACCGTGCACCCCGTGAGGGATAACATTATTTACACTTGTCCCTCGGTAGTATATCTTTATATGCGGTGGTCTCTGGGAAGAATGTCATTTCTTTCAGAGGCCCCTGTGCAGTACATAATGATTTACAACGGTCGCAGAGTGGAATTTCATTGTTCACAATTGTCCTTGGGTAGCATATCATTGTTTGCAGTGGTCTCTGCGTAGAATATATTTATTTACAGTAGTTCCGGGGTAATATATCAATATTTACGGTGCTCCCTGGGTATAATATCATTAATTACAGTGGTTCCTGAAGCTTATATCATTATTTACAGTTTCCTCATAGAAAGTGGTATTTACAGTAGTCCGTGGGGAGAATATCATTGTTTACAGTGATCCCTGTGTAGTATATCATTATTTACAGTGTTCCCTGGGTATTATATCATCATTTACAGTGTTCCCTTGAAAGGAAATTCAATTTACAGTGGTCTCTGTGTCGTATACCATTACTTACATTGGTCCCAGGGTGGAGTTTCATTATTTACAGTGGTCACTGGATGGTATAGCATTATTTACAGTGGTCACTGGATAGTAGATCATTGTTTGCAATGGTCACTGGGTAGTATATCATTATTTACAGTGGTCACTGGGTGGTATCTTATTATTTATAGTTGTGCCTGGATAGTGTATAATTATTTTGACAATGAGTCATCGGACGTTCGCTCTTTTCTACAGACGCTGCCAGACTTGCTGAGATTGTCCATCATTGTCCCTTTCGTTACAGGTTCCGCAGAAATTTGCTTTTATCCTGTATATAATGATTTACAGTATTCCCTGCATAGTATATAATTATTTGCAGTATTCCCTGGATAGTATATAATTATTTACAGTATTCCCTGGATAGTATATCATTATTTAAAATGGTCCGTGGGTCGCATAACATAATTTACAGTCATGATGTGGAGATATCGGCGTTGGGCAGGGGTGAGTTCAGTAAGAAGTCTCACAACACCAGGTTAATGTCCAACAGGTTTACTGTTGGGCTTTACCTTGGTGCTGTAAGACTTCTTACTATTATTTACAGTGGCTGTGAGCAGTATTTCATTATTTGCAGCTTTCCTCTCTGGTTTATTACTATCTACTGTTGTTCCTGAGTGGCACATTATTATTTACAGTTGGTCCATGGGTAGTAGGTCAATATTTTCAGTGGTCCCTGTGAAAGATATTATGATTTGCAGTGATCCCTACGTAAAAACCTCGCCAAACAGGCGCCGGCATGTGGGGACGAGGGGCTTTTCACAGGAACTTCATTTGATGCCTGCTTGTGACAATACGCGATTTGTATTTCATTATTTACTGTCGTTCCCGGGAAGAATATCACTATTTACAGAGGTTTCTGCGGAATCCACCATTACTCACAGTGGCCCTGAGCAATATTCAATTTCTTCCAGTAGTCGGTGGATAGGATATCATTATATTCGGTGGTCTTGTGCAGTATTTCATTATTTACACTTCCCCCTAAACAGTATATCATTATTTACAGTAATCCCTGGCGAGTGTATCATTATTTCCAGTGGTCCCAGTGCAGTATATCATTATTTAAAGTTGTCCCTGGGTACTTGTAGAGCTTCCTGGGCAGTATGTAATAATTTACAATGGCCCCTTTATAGTCTATCATTATGTACATTATGGCAACTTTCAGGGATATATGTACCTGGATGCCGAGATCTCTCCGTTCATCTACACTACCAAGAATCTTGCCATTAGCCCAGTACTCTGCATTCCTGTTACTCCTTCCAAAGTGAACCACCTCACACTTTTCCGCATTAAACTCCATCTGCCACCTCTCAGGCCAGCTATGCAGCTTATCTATGTCCCTCTGAAACCTATAACATCCTTCAGCACTATCCACAACTCCACCGACCTTCGTGTCATCTGCACATTTACTAACCCATCCTTCTACACCCTCTTCCAGGTACTTTGTAAAAATGACAAACAGCTATGGCCCCAAAACAGATCCTTGCGGTACACCACTAGTAACTGAACTCCAGGATGAACATTTGCCATCAACGACCACCCTCTGTCTTCTTTCAGCTAGCCAATTACTGATCCAAACCGCTAATTCACCTTAAATCCCATACTTCCGTATTTTCTGCAATAGCCGACAGTGGGGAACCTTATGAAACGCCTTAATAAAATCCATATACACCACATCAACCGCTTTACCCTCGTCCACCTGTTTGGGCACTTTCTCAATAAACTCAATAAGGTTTGTGAGGCATGACCTACCCTTCACAAAACCGTGTTGAGTATCGCTAATCAACTTGTTCATTTCAAGATGATTATCAACCCTATCGCTTATAACATTTTCCAACATTTTACCCACAACCGAAGTAAGGCTCACAGGTCTATAATTACCAGGGTTGTCTCTACTACCCTCCTTGAACAAGGGGACAACTTTTGCTGTCCTCCAGTCTTTCGGCACTATTCCTGTCGACAAAGACGACACAAAGATCAAGGACAAAGGCTCTGCAATCTCCTCCCTGGCTTCCCAGAGAATTCTAGGATAAATCCCATCTGGCCCAGGGGACTTATCTATTTTTACACTTTCCAAAATTGCTAACACCTCCTCCTTGTGAACCTCAATCCCATCTAGCCTGCTCGACTGAACCTGAGTATTCACCTCGACAACATTGTCTTTCTCTAGAGTAAACACTGACGAAAATATCCATTTAACGCTTCCCCTATTTCCTCTGATTCCACACACAACTTTCTACTACTATCCTTGATTGGCCCTAATCTTACTCTACTCATTCTTTTTTTCCTGATATACCTACAGAAAGCTTTAGGGTTTTCCTTGATCCTATCCGCCAACAACCTTTCGTGTCCTCTCCTCCCTTTTCTTAACTCTCCCTTTAGGTCCTTCCTGGCTAACTTGTAACTCTCAAGTGCCCTAACTGAGCCTTCATGTCTCATCCTTCTTCCTCTTGACAAGTGCTTCAACTTCCTTAGTAAACCACGGTTCCCTTGCTCGACAACTTCCTCCCTGCCTGACAGGTACATACTTATCAAGGACACGCATTTGCCGTTCCTTGAAAAACTCCACATTTCGATTGCACCCATTCCCTGCAATTACCTTCCCCATCCTATACATCCTAAATCGTACCGAATAGCATCATAATTGCCTTTCCCCCAGCTATAATTCTTGCCTTGCAGTATATACCTATCCCTGCCCATTGCTAAAGTAAACATAACCGAATTGTGATCACTATCACCAAAGTGCTCATCTGCATCTAAATCTAACACCTGGCCGGGTTCATAACCCAGTACCAAATCCAATGTGGCATCGCCCCTTGTTGGCCTGTCTACATAATGTGTCAGAAAACCCTCCTTCACACACTGCAAAAAAACTGACCCATCTCTTGTACTCGAAATCTAGTATTTCCAGTCAATATTTGGAAAGTTAAAGTCCCCGATAACAACTAGCATGTTACTCTCGCTCCAGTCGTGAATCAGCTTTGCAATCGTTTCCTCTACATCTCTGGAACTATATGGAGGTCTATAGACAACTCCCAACACGGTGACCTCTCCTTTCCTGTTCCTAACCTCGGCCCATACTACCTCAGTAGACGAGTCCTCAAACGTCCTTTCTACCGCCGTAATACTTTCCTTGATTAACAATGCCACACCCCCCCTCTTTTACCATCTTCTCTGTTCTTACAGAAACATCTAAATCCTGGAACCTGCAACAACCATTTCTGTCCCTGCTCTACCCATGTTTCCGAAATCGCCACAACATCGAGATCCCAGGTACCAACCCAGGCTGCAAGCTCACCCACCTCATTCTGGATGCTCCTGGCGTTGAAGTAGACCCACTTCAAACCTGCATCTTGCTTGCCGGTGCCCTCTTTCGAACTTTTAACCCTATCCCTGACCTCACTACTCTCAAAATCCTGTACACTGGGACTACAATTTAGGTTTAGTTTGAATGGTGCAGGAGATGTGAGTGGCCCTGTATTCTCCCCATGCTGTCATTTGTTATCAGTTCCTGCTCTGCATTACTCGCTGATGAATGTAGCTGCATGATAATATATTTCAGATACATCTTTCCAACAGATATTTATATTGTTCATGGAAACCGTTCATTTATATCCAGATTATCCTAATGTATACACTCTTAAATGTGTCGAACGAATCTCACATCATCTTCGTTTATTCCCAATAACCCAGCCACAGCCAATCCAATCATCTCGAAGGGAAAACTGTTTCTCAACGATTCACACAGCGAGTGGTTCTGACCTGGTCTGCACGGCCTGGGACACTGGTGTGGGCAGACACAACTATGGTTTCACAGGGAATGGTAGTAGTGACAGAAATCAAATGTATGTCTCCAGTGAAAGAGCGGTGCAGTCGGATTGAATGATCTACCCACCTATAGAGACGGTGAGGTCAAACGGAACGAATGTTCTCCTTCGGTACTTCACTAACTTTTCAGGCGTTGGATGTTCTCTGGCTGTGAGAGGATGTGAACCAACACCTGTAGGTGCCCTCCAAGTTCTCCACCACCGCGTGTATTCTCACTGTAATCCTTTACATTCACTGTGTCCATGTGTGAACTCAGCGTCCGCTTTAGCTCACTGGTTACTTCACAGCATCAACTTCATTTTAAGTTCCAATCTGTCTGACCCTCGGCGCTGCCTGGACTTTTAATATTGAAAACATCTGTGTTTCACCCAATAAAAACAGACGCACATTTCATAATTAGAAGGAGGTCTATCTTTTTTGAGGTTGCTTTACAATTATTTTTAAAAGCGGCTGTGCCATGTGTTTGCTTTCTGGCCTCTCACTCGGGAAAGACAAGTTCTATTCCAGCTCTGCACAATAACTAACCTATCACAATGTCAATTATTCACAACGTAAATGGTGGAATAGTACATGAAGGGGATTTACTTCATCCAGTACCTGATTTTATAATTTAGTGGCAAGTTTGTTTACTCAGCAAATGTATTATTCCGGATTGTGTTTTCCACATGAAACGCAGTTCCCCACATCTCCAAGAACTCTCACTCGCACTCTATCTCTCCCTTGCATTCTCTCCCTGTCTCACATTCTCTCCCTCTCTTATCCTCCCACTCTCACACTATCCCTCTCTCAAATTACTTCCCACGCATAAATTCTCTCACACTCCCTCTCTCAAATTATCTACCTCTCTCACACTCTCTCATACTCTCTCTCTCTCGCACTCCCTCCCTCACTCACATTCCCTCCATCTCTCACACACTCTCCCTCTCTCACACTCTCCCCCTCACTTACACTCTCTCACTCTCTCCCTCTCTCGCTCTCTCACTCTCTGTCGCACTCACTCACTCTCTCACAGTCTCTCCCACCCTCTGTCTCTCGCATTCCCTCCCTCACTCACATTCCCTCCATCTCTCACACACTCTCCCTCTCTCACACTCTCCCCCTCACTTACACTCTCTCACTTGCTCCCTCTCTCCCTCTATCGGTCTCTCACTCTCTGTCACACTCACTCACTCTCTCACAGTCTCTCCCTCTCTCGCACTCTCTCACACTCCCCCTTTCGCACTCTCTCTCTTGTACTCCCTGCCTCTCTTGCACTCTCACCCTCTTTCACACTCTCCCCTCTCACTCTCCCCCTCTGACTCATTCTCTACCTCACTCACCCTTCCTCTATCGCCCTCTCTCATCCTCCCTCTCTCACACTATCCCTCTCTCAAATTCCTTCCCACTCATACACTCTCACACACTGTCCCTCTCTCAAATTCTCTACCTCTCTCACACACTCTCTCTCTCACTCTCTCCCTCACTTCCACTCTCTCCCTCTCTCACACTCTCTCCCTCTCACACTCCCTCCATCTTTCACACTCCCTTTATCTCTCACAATCCCTCCATCTCTCACACACACTCCATCTCTCGCACTCCCTAACTCTCTCACACTCCCGCCATCGCTCACACTCCTTCCCTCGCTCACAAACCCTCCATCTCTCACACTCCCTCCATCTCTCATACTCCCTCCATCTCTCTGTCTCTCACGCTCCCTCTCTCAAATTCCCGCCTCTCTCATTCTTTCTTATTCATTGATGCTCACCCCCACTCTCTCTGACACATTTCCCCCTGTCTCGCACTTGCCCGTCTCTCACATTATGTCCCTCTTTCACACTCTCCCCCTTCCTCTGTCTCCCTCCATGCCTCCCTCCCTCAGTCTCACACCTCCTTTAGACACTTTCTCTCACACTCTGTCCCTATCTCACACTCCATCCCCCCCTCTCTCTCTCTCTCTCCATGCTTCCCTCCCTCCTTCACTCACACCTACTTTGACACTTTCTCTCACTTTCTCCCTCTGTCACATTCTCTCCATCCCTATATATCCCTCCATGCCTCCCCCTCTCACACAACTCCCTCACTGACACTTTCTCTCACTCTCTTTCCCTCTCTCACACTTTCCCCCACACTCTTTCCCTCACTGACACTTTCCCTCACAATCTTTCCCTCTCCCACTCAGGCACTCACTCGCTCTCTCCTTTAATTATGTCTAAGATTATGTTAGTATTTTATACACCATCCTTCTCACACAATCTGCCTACCTCATCCACTCAACCTCTCGCTCTCCATTCCCTGCTTCCCTTTCTCTCAATCTACCTCCTTCTCTCGTTTTATCCTTTATTTCTACCACCTTCTTTCTCTCCCATGATATCTCCTCCCACCCTCTTTCTCTCTCACCCTGTCTTCTATCAGCACATCTCACAGACCAGTTCTCTCTTCCTCCATATCTCACCCCGCCTCTCTCCCTGTTTAAGTATGTGTATCAGGTGGACGGCCGGAATCAGTTCGAGACGGATTATTAGTTTTCACAGCTGTATATGTTTAAATGCTGCTCTCTGAGGTGATGAGTTTGTCACTGCTCCAGCCTCTGGGTTTTCTGAGGTTCGAATGATTCCAATGATCTAAATGTTTTCTGATTTTGAGGGGCTGTATCAGATTTACATATGGGATCGCATACGTTGCGCTTTAAATATTTCCAGATTTTGGATATATTGCAATTAGCTACTTATACTAAACAGAACCTACTGAAATTAAATAACGGAATGGTCACAGTTAGAGACATCTATACCACAGGGTGCAGGGGAACCACTCAGAGAAACACACTGGCAATTGGAACTGAATCACTGAATGGTCACAGTTACAGAGGCAGCTACATCCCAGAGAGCAGTGCATCCACCCACAGAAACGCAGTGACAATTGGAACTGAATCACGGAATGGTCACAGTGGAGTGAGGGTTATCACTGAAACAATCTGAGATCTAGAGATGGGACTGATGGTGACTGAGTGGGCAGCATCCTTTCTGTTCATGTTAGTTTAACAATGTGATCAACACAGTCCAGTGTTTGGAAAGAGGTCATTCACTCACAAAAATAATATTTCCTTTCACTGAACACAATAACGTAATCTGTTTGTTCGCATCTTTGAAAAATAAGTTATACGATGTCACAACCTCACTATCCCTGAGGTGGTTCCACAGAGTATTAATTACACACTTGGAGAATATATAAGCTCAGAGTTTCAGACAGAGAGATTGCCAATCGCAGGAAGGGACTCATCATTTCACAGTGAAAATGTCTTATCCAATTCAGACGGCTGAGAAAATATTCTACCCAGTCCTTGCTATTGTTGGTGTTCCTGGTAAGTGACTATCACCATTGAATTGTGTAAATCTGTGTGATCGGCTCTCTGATTGTAAACTGTGACTGAAAATGTTTAACTCTGATCTCGTACTCACTGTTATACAGACACCTGGTCAACGATATAATTCACTTAATTCAAATCTCGTTAATAATGTCTATAATTTGAATCTATTTCATCAAATAACAATAAAGCTGTTTGTAACTCACGGGATCTCTGATCAATAAAGCTTTTATATTGATTGGAATCTTTCGTAATGTTAGATTGGATCTCAGGGAAGGCAATCTGTCTGAAGAAAGGTTTAGTAGGTGCAAGAATGAAATCACACTGAGGGTGGGTCAATAATCAGATTGGAATATCTGATCTCAGTGAACAAGGATTACTGGAAGTATATCTGTCAGCGTGGAATTGCACTGAGTGTGGATCACTAACCAGAGTGGAATATCTGACAGCAGTATACAAGAATTACTGCATTTTCTGTGTGTATAGAATTGTACTGAGTGTGGATCTCTCACCAGAGTGGAACATCTGATCGAATTATGTATCTTTTACTGGGACTATCTATCCGTGTGGATTTGTATTGTGTGTGGGTCAGTAACTGGACTGACATTAGTTGGTTCTATTTTGAAATGATATATTTTATTGGTGAGTGGTCGCTCCATTCTGTGGAGTTCTCTCTGTGTGTTTTAACTTTGGAATAGGTTGAAAACAGGCTGTGCTTTGAAGATGTTTGATATTTATTGTATGAAGTGAAATGCATCTCTGTTCTCTATTGACCTACTCCAACAGGAACAGATATCACCCACGCTCTAAAATTTCAGAAAACCCACAACAGTTTAGTATTCCAATAGGTTTTGCGATATTTTCGCATTTCTATTCGTCCCGAAATGAACTACATGTTTGATAAATTTTAATGGGTGTTTCTAAACTGTTTCTACTTCACACGATTTGTGAGTCCATTCACCTGAACCCAGAAACCCCTCCAGTCCATTCACACTTGTTTTCAAAGGAGTGATTGGGCAACTTATCGTTCTGATCAAAATGCAGAAGCGCACAATGATCTGTAGGGAAATTAATTTTCCATTCAAGTACCCAGTTTGCAAATTCATAATTAGTGATGAATGTGTGACTGTAATTGATGGTATTCATCCTCTGTATTCACTATCACTCTGAATCTGATTTTGGCTGTAAATTGTGGCATTATCATTCTGCATCCCGATCCCATACTGTTGATGGGAATGGTGAAGGAGAGTGATCCTTGTGCTGATCCTTGTGGAACACCACTTCCCACCTTCCACCAAAATCAGCCTAAATCCCTTTAACTCCCCTCCCTGCTTTCTGTGTGTCGCCAGCATGTGTCCATTCTGCTGCTGTGTCCCCTAACTCCACTTGCTTCGAGATTACTCATCAGTCTGTTATGTCGGATTTTACTGACGGCCTTTAGAAAATCAAATTGTTTAACGTCTATCATACTACTCAGATCTCTGTTGATTCTGATAGTTATTGAAATAATTGGATGAATTGTGTCAGGAATGATGTTGACTTTGGAATATGTGCCGACTATTTAGTAAACTCTGTGTTACTGGATTTCTGTTAAGTCAGACTTCTAATTCCATTTTTCCAACTGTCGACATTGTGACAGGAAGATTTTTTTATATTCTGTTCTAAATTCAAGAATAACAGAGACCGACTTCTGCTTTTCAATTCTTTGGTAATTATTCTGATGGTGATCAGTGAGTCGATGATATTGCCTCTGCTGTTTCTCACTGTCTATTTTATGAAAATGTGGTGCTCAAATCCATGTGCATCCAGTAATCTTCCTCTACCTGGACCCCACCCTCTGGCCTCCTATCAGCTCTTGATCTTTTCATTGAGATCTGTCATTGCGACATCGACCATCTCAATTTATCTGTGCCTCTCACCAACTCTATCCTGACTAACTCAAAACTTGCTCCAATCCTCTCTCTAATATCTAACCCTGACCTGATGATCTAAGCTGCTCACAAGGGTGGTGCCATTATTGTCTGGTGTACT
Source organism: Scyliorhinus canicula (assembly GCF_902713615.1). Lineage (NCBI taxonomy): Eukaryota > Metazoa > Chordata > Chondrichthyes > Carcharhiniformes > Scyliorhinidae > Scyliorhinus > Scyliorhinus canicula. Next base: position 634,800 of record NW_024055728.1, read on the forward strand.
GAGTCTTCCTTACAGAGGCTGACCGTCAACTCTCAGGCCCATCCTGCTACCTCCCCCTGGACCAGCAGCACAACACCAAACATCATGATATGGTTTCCAGGTCTTTCACTGACCTCATTGGCTCTGGATATGTTCTGTCCACAGCCTCGGACATCATAGTCCCACAATCCCACACATCCAGCGACAACCTCTCGCTTCTACCTCCTTCCCAAAATCCACAAACAGGAAAGTCCCAGTCCACCCATTATTTCGGCGTGTTCCAGCCCCACCAAGATCATTTCTTCCTATCTTAATTCCATCCGCTTCACCCTGTTCTACCCCTTCCCAAAGACATTGGTGGCACAGTGACACAGTAGTTTGCACTGCTGCCTCATAGCGCCAGGGTCCACGGCTCAATTCCTACCAAGGGTGACTGTCTGTTTGGGGACTGTACTTTTTGTCCGTGTCTGCGTAGTATTCCACATGGTGCTTCGGTTACCTCCCACATTCCAAAGTTCTGCAGGTTAGTTGGATTGGCCATGCTAATTGACTCCGTAGTGTCCATAAAGATGTGTAGGTTAGATTAAGGGGTTAATGAGATAGTCGGGGGAGTGAGCTTAATGGAGGTACTCTTTCAGAGGTTTGGTACAGACAATGGGCCGAATGACGTCCTTCTGCACTGTGGGGATTCTATGATTCCTGATTCCCTGGTGCCGTATGTCATATAAACAAGGTCCATTACCCTGCCCGTTGTAGCCATCTAAAATGGCCACCTGCAAAGGACCATGGGAATTGTAGTCATCATAGGACTCAGACAGATACAGAGCTTATGTGTATTTAAAAGACAGGTAGCTGGACCTGATCGACACCCCCGCTCGTTTATATTCTTAATTGCCCGGTTCCCAGGACAATAGGACTCCAATCAAAAATCCGGTGCAGCCACAGACTGAGCGGCGCCACTTCCTTTACTCAGAGAGCCCAACTGCCAATGTCAGTGACCGCTAAGGACCCGTCCATCGACTAAGGCACCCGCCGATTTATTGGCCAAAATTGAAGACAATGTTCAGAGCCCTGTCGAACTATTGGGTCCATATTTTAGGACTGCCCCAAAGAGCAAGTAATCCCAGTGGGATAACAGGGGAAACAGCCATGTGTTCTGTCTCTGGTGGATCCGGCCTGTGCCAGCCTCCTGTGATCCGGCCTGTGCCAGCCTCCTTTGATCCGGCCTGTGCCAGCCAACTGCAGCAGGAACAGCCAGCCAAGTTCAACACCAGCGATCGCTACCTGATAGATGAGACCAGCAGAGACAGAGCCACTTTTTTCGAACCAGCGGAGTGAAATCCGGATAAAGGCCTTATCCATTTGTACAGTGCCGGTCGCTCTGAAGTTAAGTATAGGTTATTGTAGCTGATAGGTGTAGCTTAACTCGTAGAGAACATTGTGTTTGCATGTCGAAATAACCCTTGTGCATGTAAATAAACCATCTTTTGGACTAAATAACTCGTTGTGTGGTCTTTTGATCGATATAAGGGAAGGCTTGTGGTTCACCAACATTATCATTAATATTAGCGACAGTATTAGCGACGCTGTTGGGATGGAGTCACATTATAGGGCAACATTATCGGCGACGCAGATGGGACTCAATTAGAAGTGACTTTGTCACTAGAATCCCCAAACTTTGAATCCCATTGCGAGAAAGAACCACAAGTGCAAATCCCATATCGACCAAATAACCGAATTTCGGAAGTGAGTAATAACTCGCATGCATACCTAACAGGAAGAGTAAGGTGAACTCGTTAGAATTGTGCACAACTATCGAGAGATAGTGAGCCGGACGATATCTTAGGTCATACCCACTGTTCAAATCGCCGCCTTATTCCGCTGTCCCAAATTAAAAGTAGAGCATGAGATAAGATAAATAATGGCCACTAAAGCAGTGGAACGATTGATGAATCCATAGGAATTCGAGGTCGCTGCGCCCAACAGAGAAATGCCCCATATGGGAAGAAGAATTAAGGAAATATTTAAAGGGAAAGGGATGGCCCCTTTGGTCGAATGTTTGCGCTAATGATGAGTCAGGTCCAGGAAACATGGGACAAAGTTGGTGTGAGAACCTAAGCGAGGTCGACAAGAAAATTATACGTAAAGTCAGAAGGCCGCTGGCAATAGTGTCCTGTTTGAAACAGTTGTGACGCCCAGAGGAGGTCGTAAAGACGTAAAGAGAAGGAAGAAAAGATCGAGGGAAACAGTGACGAAAGCGAGAAGATAATTGAGCAACTCCGGGAACAGTTAACAGCTAAGTATAAGAAAATGGCCGATGCAAAACGTGCATATCAACCTTAGTAGCTTCCAGACCCAGTGCGGTAAAGCCGACCAAGACACACAGGGCGCTGTCCTGGTAAGAGAGGAAACAGAATAACAGGTCGCCCAGCTAACTAGCAAATGCGCAGATCTAAAACCTGCTTTGAGAGCGCTCCACAGCTCCACTAAGGAACAGAGGCCGAGTGCAATTGAGCATGCTAAATGCCGGCAGATGATAGAAAAGTTACAGTCGCTACTCCCAGTACAGAATGGCTTCAGATACACTTTCGGACAGGATTTAGATGAGGAAGAAACTCCCGATTGGGAAGAATTAAACGAAAGCGCCCAAAGAAATGTAGAGGACACGGGTAATCAAAATCGAGCGAACTCCACGCTCCAGAAAGTAAAACACCCGGCCTACAGACTGCAGATGCAGCTCACACCCCCTCTCACAATTCGACCTCATGAATCTGGTTACCACACAACGCAGGTCATTGGATCAGGATGAGCATGATATCGTGTACATCACCCCACTATCCATAAACCAATTAAGAGAAACTTGCATGAAAATTAGTCCATTCCAGCCCACCGCAAACCCGCACACTTCTTTGAAGAGGTGCGCCAATAAAAAGTTATGTACGGCCCAGTCAAGAGAGAAGAAGTAAAGCTAATAATTCTGAGCCTTAGCCAGTCCGTAAGATCAGCTTTGCCAGAACACCAAAATGTAGCAGGAGGAACCCTACTGGAAATAAACATAGCCATATTAGATACCATCGAGGGTTTAAATCACTGCAGGCAAACGAAGGAAAAGTATCCAACAGCGTTTGCTTGTCGCCTTTGGATTCATTTCTTGGCAGTATAAGGACAATTGAACCGTAGACACCAAAATGCGGAGGACACCACTAAATGGTCCCGCACCTTAGTCTCGCATGTCACAGATGCAGGTCAAAAGGTTTGTGTAAACTTCGGCCCCTCAGACCACACACACAATGAAGTTTGGGTATTGAGACGACTTTCCAGAGCATGGGAACAATCCCTACACCGATAGACAGATCAGGACGAGATAGAAGCAAACATGCACCCAGTAAGGACCAGCCAGGACCCAGCATGGATAAACCAGGGTAGACACGAGGAACAGCACCCCACAGCACTGAGTGAAATGAAATGAAATGAATTTGCGTATTGTCACAAGTCGGCTTCAAATGGAATTACTGTGAAAAGCCCCTAGTCGCCACATTCCTGCACCTGATCCGGACGAGATTTACCAGGATGTTGCCTGGTATGGAGGGCATTAGCTATGTGGAGCGGTTGAATAAACTCGTTTGTTCTCACTGGAACGAAGGAGGTTGAGTTGCGACCTGATAGAGGTCTACAAAACTGTGAGGAACATAGACAGAGTGGATAGTCAGGAAATGTTTCCCAGGGTAGAGGGGTCAGTTACAAGGGAAGTAGGTTTAATGTGCGAGGGGCAATGTTTAAAGGAGATGTACGAGGCAGGGTTTTTACACAGAGGGTAGTGGGTACCTGGAACTCGCTGCAGAAGGAGCGGGTGGAAGCAGGGACGATAGTGACATTTAAGGGGCATCTTGACAAATACATGAATAGGATGGGAATAGAGGGATACGGACCCCGGAAGTGTAGAAGATTTTAGTTTAGACGGGCAGCATTGGTCCGCACAGGTTTGGAGGGCCGGAGGGCCTGTTCAGATGCTGTACTTTTTTAGGTTCTTTGTTCTTTGAGACCGGTACGGGAATTGAACACAAGCTACTGGTCAGCCTTGGCCTGCTTTAAAAGCCAGCTATTTCCTCAGTGTACTAAACCAGCGTCTAATAATAATTGCTTGTCCCAAGTAGGCTTCAATGAAATTAATTTGAAAAGCCCCTAGTCGCCACATTCCGGCACATGTTCGGGGAGGCTGGTTCGGGAAATGAACCCGCGCTGCTGGAATTGTTTTGCATTACAAGCCAGCCATTTAATCCACTGTGCTAAACCAGCCCCTTAAAGCAGGCACCATGAGGTTGTTACAATTGTGGCCACATGGGACATTACGCTCCCGATTGCCGACTAAACCGCCCGAATCAGCATCGATACCAACAACCAAAACCCCCACCCATGAACAATGTTAGGCACATGCATAATCTTAGCACCCGTTCAGACGATTTAGCGTTTAATTCCACAGATTGACGTGTTCGGACTCCCCAACGTGGGTCCGTGACACACGCTGGGATACATCAGCGAGACCAGTCGTTGTCGGCAGAGTCCGGGGAGATACGGTCGATTTCCATTGGGGCACAGGACGATCCAGCACCACTTTAAACTCCTCCACCATGTTTCAACGTGAAAAATGGCCCAGCACAGACATCATCACCCTGAGTGGATGCACTGCCCACATATAGCAAGGATATATCACAGCTCCCGTACAAATTCAGACAGGGAACATGAGCAACCAACACCCCATAGTTTTAGTTCACTTGCCTCAAACAGCCGAGCACATTGTAAGCTTTGATTTTATTAGCTTTCATTACCTTTCGTTTGACCCAGTAAACAAATGTGCCTGGCGAATCGCCAAAACAGCTAGGGCTCCCGTTACGCTCACAGTAGGGGATTATGAAAACAGGATTTGCTCAGTATTGGTTAAATCCGCAAGCAATTTGTGCAGACAAGACGATTAAAGATGTATTTATAAAAAACAAAGCTTCGTTCGCACAGCATAAACACAATTGTGGGAGGATCCCAGGTACGGTAAGGATTTCAGGGCCCGATCCAAAGCCTCAAAAGCAATATGGTTTCCCACAGCAGCCGAGGGTGAGATTTCGAAGGTTATTAACAGTTTGTTAGACCAAGGAGTTATTCGCCCCGTAGCTTCGACAAATAATGCCCCAATTTGGCCCGTAAAAAAGCCCGATGGTTCATGACGACTAACGATCGACTATCGAGAACAATAAGGTAACCCCTTCAGCAGCCCCCACTGTTGCCACGAGTCCCGAGACCATGCTCAAGCAGAGAGGACAGGCAAAGTAATTCACAGTGCTTGACATCAGCAATGTCTTTTGGTCTATCCCGTTAGACAAGGCCTGCCAGTATAAGTACGTTTTTACGTTTCCAGGGCAGCACTACACATGAACATGCCTCTCACAAGGATTTCCTAACTCCCCCTTCATTTCCCATCGTAAATTGGCCAACAGACTTTCTAAATTTTCCGGACCCGAATGCCTAATACAATATGTCGACGATCTGCTCTTGAAAACCAGCACAAAATAGGAAGACGTGGAGTTTTCATCGGAATTACTAGGTTTACTGCAATCCACCGGATGTAAGGTAAACCCCAAAAAGGCCCAGATTTTAAAGGAAAAAGTGTTTTTATTTAGGCTCAATCATCACCCACGGTAAGAGAGGAATTGAGCAAAAACGGATCGAGTCCGTCGTTAAATTGCCCCTGCCCCAAAATGTCAGTGCACTCCGGTCATTCCTAGGTTTGGTAGGATATTGCCGAAATCATATAGGTGGCTTTTCCACGAAAGCAGCCCCACTCTTCGAGCTCCTTAAAAAGAGCGCCCCATGGGAATGGCTTCTGCAACACACAGACACCAATGATGATTTAAAACATGCCCTCGGCACAGTCCCCGCTTTACAAGTTCCAGACCCAGACTTGCCTATGCGATCGAAGTAGCAACCACCGCCTGAACCCTATCAGCAGTACTCCTGCTAGAACGACACGATCACTTAGGACCCGTGGCCTCTGCTTCAAGAGTATAATACAGAGCAAGGATTCTCAGCCTGTGAACGGCATTTGCTGGCAGTCTTTTGGGCAGTACAGTACTTCGCGTACATGACAAGCCTCAACTAAGTCATGATCTTGACCGAGCAGACACCCATGCAACTATTACTAGACGGTAGATTAAAAGATGGTTCCGTCGCCAAATCAGACCAGCTCGCTGGACACTACTGTTACAAGGCAGGGACATTACGGCAAAATGGACCAAGACCCACACATTTCTGGCCGATAATCTCCAATATGCAAGGACCCAACATGAGTGCCAGATCATAGCAGCCCAACACTACACGGGACCCTTTATCCCAAAGTCACGACACCCACGAGCAGGCAGCAAGACACAGAATTCCCAAACCACAAGGAATACTTTACAATAATACGTACACGTTTCCTCCACAATCGAAAATGGAGTTAGGATTACTGGTTGTGGAATTTACATAGAAGACACGCAGGAACGCTCACTGAAAGAGATCTCTTTAAAATTGTTCGGCCACCTAGGTTCAGAAGCAGCAGAACTCGCAGCCATAGCCTATGTAATCCGGCACCCCAACTGTTTTCAATCCCGTGAAGAGATACACTCAGACAGCCTGTATGTGTGCAGGTTTAACAGAATTCCTGCCCCTACGGGAATATCGAGGTCTTGTTTCAGACGATGGAAAACCGCTACCCTCTGCCGCATTGTTAAAGCAAATTCTCAAGGCAGCCTGAGATCACACATAATGTATTATTAAACTAAGAAGCCATCATCGCTCGTCCCCACCCAGTAATGTAAAGGCAGACGCCTTAGCCAAAGCAGGAATATGCCATGGTCACTTCTGGCAGCCACAGGAAAGCGAACCGATACACTCAGTCCAGGTTTCCCAGACCAATATTGAGGATCTATCTCAAGCCCAAAAAGCAGACAGCACCTTCAATCAGGTTTAGACGGTAACTTCCCAGCCCTCTACGATAAATGGAAAGATGCACTGATTGTACAGGACAGCATAGTTTAAAAAAAATTGATTTAATATGGTCCCCACCCAGGACAAAAACCAGTGCATTTTCCAATTTCATGACGGACACGGACATCAGTGGATAGAAAACACCATGGCCCATTTAAGCCCTTTGTATTGGTGGCCCGATTTAAAAAGCGATGTAACCCATTATGTCGAGAATTTTCATATCTGTGCTCAGAACAATCCTGAACGTTACTCAAAGTAAGGACAGTTACGTCACACCCTTGCAGAACTTGTTACAAATACGTGCTGGTTGTAATCGACACTTTTACTAAATGGGGAGAAGCATTTACCTCACGGACAAACACATCAAAGGCCACCGCTAAGATTTTGACCCAACAGACACTTACACGCTGGGGTCTCCGCTGCAACATTGAGTCAGACCAAGGTTCCCACTTCACCGGCAAGGTCATGCAAAATGTTATAACATTTTATGCGCCAGGCAGTAATTCCATATAGCATATCACCTCCAATCCAGCGGCATTGTTGACAGAATGAATCGAACTTTAAAAGCGACCATGAGGAAGATGGTGCAACAGAACAATACAACGTGGGACACAGTCCTCCCATTTGCTCTCATGTTTAATCGGTAAGAAATCTTACAACACCAGGTTAAAGTTCAACAGGTTTGTTTCAAACACTAGCTTTCGGAGCACTGCTCCTTCCTAAGGTGAATCACATGAGGAAGGAGCAGTGCTCCGAAAGCTAGGGTTCAAACCAAACCTGTTGGACTTTAACCTGGGATTGTAAAATGTCTTACTGTGCTCAACACAGACCAATGGCGGAATCGCCACATCATGTTTATTCGGAACACCGTTTCCTGTTCCACAGGTTTCACCACCCCACCCCCCCCCCCCACCCCACCCCCCACACTCATGACCGGACGGCCCATGAAGGATATTAAATATTTATTAGGCCTCTATTCGGCAAGCCCCACAGTAACCGCCCTCATCCACAAAAAAACTGTCCAACAGGTTAGAGATAACATAAAAGCGGCACTACTGGCTGCAGCTGTCCGATTAGGCGGAAGAAGGGAGCAGAGTAAAGCCTGCTTTGACAAAACCGTGCATCCCGTACAGTTCACAGTTGGTCAGCAAGTAATGGTTTCACTTTACAATCCCGGTTCTTTCATCTCCCCCAAACTTGCAGGACCCTACTCTATTTGCGACAAAGTGAGTCCCTCCGTGTACAAAATAACGTCCCCCCAACGATAAAACTGGTTGGTTCCACATCAACCAACTCAAAGTCTACGGATCCCAATGTAGCCACTCCCACCACATCTCTCTGGCAATAGGAGACGATTCCACCCCGCCCATCGACAAGCTAGTACGACTGCTACGGAAACAATCTCCCAGCCATAGAACATAGAACATAGAACAGTACAGCACAGAACAGGCCCTTCGGCCCTCGATGTTGTGCCGAGCCATGATCACCCTACTTAAACCCACGTAACCCGTATACCCGTAACCCAACAATCCCCCCATTAACCTTACACTACGGGCAATTTAGCATGGCCAATCCACCTAACCCGCACATCTTTGGACTGTGGGAGGAAACCGGAGCACCCGGAGGAAACCCACGCACACACGGGGAGGACGTGCAGACTCCACACAGACAGTGACCCAGCCGGGAATCGAACCTGGGACCCTGGAGCTGTGAAGCATTGATGCTAACCACCATGCTACCGTGAGGCCCCATGACAGCATGTATCCCACAGACCAGAACTTTACTCGGCCCACAGGTACAGACTTCCACCTTGAACTTGACTCCGACGACAGCGAGAGCCTCCCCGATCTGATTACTATCCCTGAACATTAGAGCCATCTCTCTGCCCCCAGTCACCCCAGCCCCCGGAACAACTGCTTAGATATCACTGACCTCTTTATTCCCTCCCCAGCACACAGAACCACGGCCTAGATATCTGTGACCTCCTACATACACTCCCCCAGACCCCAGACCCACGGCTTAGATATCTCTGACCCCCTATATACCCTCCCCCAGCCCCAGACCAACGGCTTAGATATCTCTGACCTCCTATATACCCTCCCCCAGCCCCCAAAACCACGGCTTAGATATCCCTGACCCCCTATATACCCTCCCCCAGCCCCCAGAACCACGGCTTAGATACCTCTGACGTCCTATACACCCTCCCTCAGCACCCAGATCCACTGCTTAGATATCGCTGACCTATTTATGCCCTTCCCCAGCCATCGCCTCACCACAGTAACTTGCCCTCCACTCCTACCTCCCCTGCTCTTCACGACAAACAAGCCCCTCTTCGGCACCGCGACAACTCCTGCAGACTAATAAGGCATGACGTTTCGGATTACCCGACGGCCCACGCGCCCATGGCACAGAAACGGCAGACACGAGTCTGGCAACCGGGAGATGGTGATGATTCAGATACTGAAATGAAATGAAAAACGCTTATTGTCACAAGTAGGCTTCAAATGAAGATACTGTGAAACGCACCTTGTCGCCACATTCCGGCGCCTGTTCAGAGAGACTGGTACGGGAATACTGACTCTCGTTTCATTAATGCTTTTACAACACTGTTTGGTACAGAACCCTGAGGCGTCCAGATGGTGAGAAAGAGACACCGCCTAAGTATTAAGGTGTCCAAGTTCTGATGCAGCCTGTCCGCATTTTTCCTTCTTTTTTTCTCCTACATGGTTTTAATTCATGTCGCCTGACACAGAATTACTCTTCTGATTGCAGGGTACGATACCCAATGTCAGATCAAGGCACATGTCGGAAAACAGATTACTGTTCTCCCAGTCTTTAGGACAAGTTACCACACAACGACAAACTCGTACCGTCCACCCAAGGTACCCAGGAAGGGAGTAACAGCAATACCTGAGGACCCCAAATGCATCCGGTCAGTTAAGCTCGGGTAGTGGAGTAACGGCACTGACCCCACCCTAGCTGATGACCCCAAATGCATCTGGTAAGTTAAGCTCGGGTAGTGGGGTAACGACACTGACCCCGCCCTAGCAGAGGACCCCAAATGCATCCGGTTAGTTAAGATCCGTTAGTGGAGTAACGCCACTAATACCCGCCCTACCCGGGGATTCTACACATTCTTGTCCTGCAGCGGCCCACACGCACCCCGTGTTCCCATCACTTCATATGCTCTGGAATGGTTCTCAACATTCTCAGTTGCCTTTGGCAGGTCTTAGTTTCACCTTCCCTGCTCTCCCTTTAGTTGTGGTATAAAGAATCTGTTGTGGGTAAAGTCTTGGAAAGGATTATAAGAGATACGATTGATAATCATCTAGATAGGAAAAATATGATTAGGGATAGTTAGCATGGTTTTGTGAAGGGTAGGTCATGCCTCACAAACCTTATCGAGTTCTTTGAGAAGGTGACTGAACAGGTAGACGAGGGTAGAGCAGTTGATGTGGTGTATATGGATGTCAGTAAAGCGTTTGATAAGGTTCCCCACGGTCGGCTATTGCAGAAAATACGGTGGCTGGGGATTGAGGGTGATTTAGAGATGTGGATCAGAAATTGGCTAGTTGAAAGAAGACAGAGGGTGGTGGTTGATGGCAAATGTTCAGAATGGAGTTCAGTTACGAGTGGCGTACCACAAGGATCTGTTCTGGGGCCGTTGCTGTTTGTCATTTTTATAAATGACCTAGAGGAGGGCACAGAAGGTTGGGTGAGTAAATTTGCAGACGACACTGAAGTCGGTGGAGTTGTAGACAGTGTGGAAGGATGTTGCAGGTTACAGAGGGACATAGATAAGCTGCAGAGCTGGGCTGAGAGGTGGCAAATTGAGTTTAATGTAGAGAAGTGTGAGGTGATTCACTTTGGAAAGAATAACAGGAATGCGGAATATTTGGCTAATGGTAAAATTCTTGGCAGTGTGGATGAGCAGGGGGATCTCGATGTCCATGTACATAGATCCCTGAAAGTTGCCACCCTGTTTGATAGGGTTGTGAAGAAGGCCTATGGTGTGTTGGCCTTTATTGGTAGAGGGATTGAGTTCCGGAGCCATGAGGTCATGTTGCAGCTGTAAAAAAACACTGGTACGGCCGCATTTGGAGTATTGCGTACAGTTCTGGTCGCCTCATTATAGTAAGGACGTGGAAGCTTTGGAATGGGTGCAGAGGAGATTTACCAGTATGTTGCCTGGTATGGAGGGAAAAACCTATGAGGAAAGGCTGATGGACTTGAGGTTGTTTTCGTTAGAGAGAAGAAGGTTAAGTGGTGACTTAATAGAGGCATACAAAATGATCAGAGGGTTAGATAGGGTGGACAGTGAGAGCCTTCTCCCGCGGATGGAGGTGGCTAGCACGAGGGAACATAGCTTTAAATTGAGGGGTAATAGATACTGGACAAAGGTCAGAGGTAGGTGTTTTACACAAAGAGTGGTGAGGCCGTGGAATGCCCTACCTGCAACAGTAGTGAACTCGCCAACATTGAGGGCATTTAAAAGTTTATTGGATAAGCATATGGATGATAATGGCAGAGTGTAGGTTAGATGGCCTTTAGTTTTTGACTTCTCATGTCGGTGCAACATCGTGGGCCGAAGGACCTGTACTGCGCTTTATCGTTCTATGTTCTATGTTCTAACGCATTTTGCCACGTTCTGTGCCGCTCACCCCTTCTTTCCTTTACCTTCCGCGATCCCCTAGTCGTTCCCCACCTGCTATTTACACGTATGAATTGATTGCTGCACACGGTGCTACACGCGAAGTACATCTGAACCCTAGGACGAAACTGTATAAAATTGGCCGCCCTAAAATTCGGCAGGTTATGATAAGCCTCGCCCTCCTATGGTTTTGATTGAAGAAAAGACTGGTCGGAAGATTTGTCCGCCCACTCTCCGCATCGACCAGAATCTGCGAGATTCTCTGTGCTGTAAAAATTTGCATTTCTTGTCTCTGAAATTAATATTTAAAAAAAAAACGAGGGAGTAAATCATGGTGACACTCATAACTGGTAATTAGAGTAAGGAAAGACTAATAAAATAGTCTTATTAACAGATATATTAATCAAATATAATAACAGAGACGATGCTTGCATCCGCAGGATTACCCGGAAAACAGACAACACAGGATGAAGCAAGGACTGCTGACATGCGTTTAGATCATCGCTGGACTTCTGCAACTGCGCGCGCAACACTCATTCATTACAAACCCACACCGGTCCCGAACACTACCGCACAACAGGCCACGCCCAGCCAAAACACTACGCCACTCATATAGGCAGACATCGAGACCCCCACTTGTTGCAAAAACATTGCCCAATGGAATCCGTTTCCATACACAGTAGAGGCCCTTCTAGCAATTGCAATAAACTGCAGTGTCATCCAGACACTCCGACTCTGTAAATGGCGAGGCAAAGCCTCCCGCTCCCCGATATAAACAGTCCGAGGCCCCTTCTTTGGAACTCAACAAAACTAAATTAATATACTATAGCTGCTATGAATCAACCATGTACCTCTGTAACTTTACCAGGATTAAGTAAAAATGTGATGCTGCTGTTTTACAATGTTGTACTGTACATACGTTCATTGATGATCACCAGCAACATGACAGTAGCTTAGATAGTGTTAGCGAGAGATCAACTGTGCGGATAAGTTAAATGGTTTACAATGATCGTTAGAGATCAATTAATTTATGAGGTTTTAATAAAATATGAGGTAAATGTCCAAAACCATAGGGTAGAGTAGCTCAGAACCGTGCCTTGACAAAGGGTGACTGGCCTACCAAGGATGAACAGAGATCAATAGTGTGATCGACTACGATTCGCGTTCAGGATCAAGAAGGCGGGATGTAGCCATCTAAGATGGCCACCAACACAGGACCATGGGAATTATGGCCAACCCATGACTCAGACAGATACAGAGCTTATGTGTATTTGAAACACAGGTAGCTAGACATGTTCGAAATCCCGCTCGTTTGCATTCTCAATGGTCCGGTTCCCAGGACAATAGGACTCCAATCAAGAAACCAATACAGCCATAGACTGATCGGCGCCACTCCCTTTACCCAGAAACCCCAACTGCCAAAGTCAACGCCCGCTGAGTACCCACCCCGCTACCAAGGCACCCGCCCCTAAATTGGCCAAAATCGAAGCCAGTGATCAGAGTCCTGTCGAACCATTGGGTCCAAGGTTAAGGACCGCACCAAAGAGCAAGAAATCCCAGAAGGAAAAAGGACACACCCATGTGTTCTGTCTCTGTTGGATCCGGCCTGTGCCAGCCTCCTGTGAGACGGCCTGTGCCAGCCAACTGCAGCAGGAACAGACAGCCAAGTTCAACAATAACGATCGCTACCTGACAATGAGCCCAGCAGAGACAGAGTCACTTTCTTCGAACCAGCCGAGTGAAATCTAGATAAAGGCCTTATCCATTTGCAAAGTGCCGGTCGCTCTGAAGTTAAGTAGAGGTTACTGTCGCTGACAGGTGTAGTTTAACTCGTTGTAGATATTGTGTTTGCATGTCGAAGTAACCCTTGTGCATGTAAATAAACCATCCTTTGATCTTCCTAACTGGATGTGTGATCATTTGATCTATATAAGGGAAGGCCTGTGGTTCACCAACATCATCATTAATATTAGCAACAGTATTGACGACACTGTTGGGATTGAGCCACATAATAGGGCAAAACCCTAATCGCCGTATCTTCGCAATGGATGTCCAATCCCTATGCACCTCCGTTCCCCAAAAGGAGGGTCGTGTACAGATCCTCATACCGTTTCCTGTAAAGACTGCATCTCATTCTCACACTTTCTCCGCCTCCATCGCCTCTGTTCTGATGATGACGTGTTCGAACATAGCCCGTTTGACATGTCTGTCTTTTCTTTAACCGGCGCTGTCCCCACCATCTTCCTTTTGTTTACAGTGCTCTCAATCGTGTTCAAATCATTTCTCACACCTCTGTCCTCACACATTCCCCTCCCTCCCGGAAACATGAGAGGGTTCCCCTCCTCACTTTTCACACCATCAGCCTCCATATTGAAAGGAAAATCCTCCACCATTTCTGTCAACTTCCCCAACACACCCCACACTCATTTCCCTTCCCTCGGCACCTTCCCTTGCAATCACAGATGGTGCAACAACTGTCCTTTACCTCCTCCCGTCACATGGTTCTCAGCAGCAAACTCTCCTTTCTGGTGAAGCAGCGTTTCACTTCTGTTCCTTCAATTTGTTTCACAGTATTTGTTGCTTCCAATACCGTCTCCTCAACATTGAGAAGTTTAAACAGACTGGGAGACTGCTTTGTGGGACACCTTCACTCAGCCCACAGCATCACACCAGCCTTCCAGTTGTTGGCCATATTAACTCAGCACCTTGCTCTCAGGCCGACATGTCTGTCCTTTGTCTGCGGCAAAAATGGAGTGAAGCCCAATGCAAGCTGGAGGAGCAACATCTCATCTTCCAATTAGGATATTATATGCTGCAGGACGTACAGTGCAGAAGGAGGGCAATCGGCCTATCGACTCTGCACCGACCCACATGAGCCCTCACTTCCACCCCATCCCCGTAATCCAATAACCTCTCATAACCTTTTTTGGTCACGAAGGGCAATTTATCATGGCCAATCCAACTAACCTGCACTTCATTGGACTGTGGGACGAAATTTGCGTACCCGGAGGAAACCCAGGCAGACACGGAGAGAATGTGCAGACTCTGCACAGACAGTAACACAGCGGGGAATCGAACCTGGGACACTGGTGCTGTGATGCCACAGTCCTATCCACTTGTGCTACCGTGCTGCCCGATTTCGACATGAAACTGGGAACTTTCTCCTCCATCTTAACGCCCTTGTTTTGGATCTTCCCTACTTGTTTGTAGAATGCAATGATTCCGAATCTGGAGCGGGTCTATTCCGGCCAAGTGAACCCCGAGGAATTATCAATGCCGGAGCGGGAATATTCCTGAGATAAGCTTGACAGGGATTGTTTTCAAACAGGGAGAGGATGGATTCCTGGGAACAGTGATGTTGGGATGTTCGAGACATGGCAATGGGGGATTCCTGGTAGGGATGTGTGCCCGGAATGTTCTGGAGACTATACAGACTCTACTCTGGACAGGCTGGGCTGCACGGTTGCACAGCGGTTAGCACAGTCTATTCACAGCTCCAGGATCCCAGGTTCGATTCCCGGATTGGGTCACTGTCTGTACGTTGTCTGCACTTCCTCTCCCGTGTCTGTGTGGATTTCCTCCGGGTTCTCCCATTTTCTCCATAGTCCAAAGATGTGCAGGTTAGGTGGATTGGCCAAGATAAATTGTGATTAGTTTCCAAACAATTTAGATGGGGTCACTGGGTTATGTGGGTGGGGTGGGCTTAACTTGTTTTCCAGACTCGATTCGAATGGCCTCCTTTTGCACTATACATTGCATATTTCTATTCCTCCCATGATAATGAAGTGGGAAGGTCATGCGTTTATTATATGTTTTCCATTGACCGTGCAGGATTCAAATAAACCAGGAGTGGTGTCCAACCCCATCAGAAATCCAGTCCAGGAAGCGGTCCAATCCGGGGTTTGGTCCTATAATTGAGCAGGGATGTCATCTCTGGAATGTGAGGTGGTTCACTTTGGAAGGAGAAACAAGAATGCAGAGTACTGGGCGAATGGCAACATTCTTGGTAGTGTTGATGAACAGAGAGATCTCGGCATCCAGGTACATGAATCCCTGAAAGTTGCCACCCAGGTTAATTGGGCTGTTAAGGAGGCATATGGTGTGCTAGCCTTTATCAGTAGGGTGATTCAGTTTCGGAGCCACGAGGTCATGCTGCAGCTGTACAAAACTCTGGTGCGGCCGCACCTGGAGTATTGCATGTATTTCTGGTCACCACATTATAGGAAGGATGTGGAAGCTTTGGAAAGGATTCAGAGGAGATTTTCTAGGATGTTGCCTGGTATGGAGGGAAGGTCTTACGAGGAAAGGCTCAGGGATTTGAAGTTGTTTTCGTTAGAGAGGAGAAGGCTGAGAGGTGACTTAATAGAGACATATAAGATTGTCAGAGGGTTAGATAGAATGGACAGTGAGAGTCTTTTTCCTCGGATGGTTATGATCAACACGAGTGGACATAGCTTTAAATTGAGGAGTAGGAGATATAGGACAGATGTCAGAGGCAGTTTCTTTACACAAATAGTAGTGGTGTGGAACGCCCTTCCTGCAACAGTAGTAGACACGCTAACTTTAAGTGCATTTAAGTGGTCACTGGATAGTCATATGAATGAAATTGTAATAGTGTAGGTCAGGTAAGCTTCAGATGGTTTCACAGTTCGGCACAACATCGAGGGCCGAAGGGCCCGTACTACGCTGTAATGTTCTATGTTATATTCCCGTACCAGCCTCTCTGAACAGGCGCCGGAATGTGGCGACAAGGGGCGTTTTATGTTATATGTCTGTATCCGTTTTGGGAAACCTGGTCGGCCTGAGTGAATCCTGTAATTCAGACTAAATGAGAAATGTAACCTCTCCCAAAGGTGTCTGAATTATAAACATTTTCCTCCCACTGCCATCAAACCGATAGGGCTGCAATTCACACTTTTCCCCCCATTCCCCATCTTTAACACTGGAGTTACATTTTCTACTTCCCTCTCTGCATCGTTAATCTCTGTGTCCACTCCTCTCCCAACACCCCCACCCACCCACTGTCCATTATGTTGATGCTGAGATTATGTCCTGGGTCAGACAGGGAGATTCATTATCCAGTAATTTCCCGCGTCTCTCCTTTCTCTCTCTGACAGTTAATTTACTGGGAATTGTGATACTATGTCGGGGGAAGTGTGGCCTCTCTTCCTGCACCACTCGCTACCTGGTGGCCATGGCAATGGCGGATCTGCTGTTTATTATCATTAACCCCTTACTGACCATGATCAATGAATATTATTTTCCCCGGAGTTTTCTGGATCTCACCCCTGTGTGCCGTGTTAAATCTGTCCTGTACGTTGCAGCCAGGGACTGTTCTGTCTGGTTCACTCTCGCTTTCTCCTTTGATCGTTTTATGGCCATTCGCTGTCAGAAACTGAAAACCAAATATTGCACCGGGAAAACTGCGGCTGTGGTTCTGTCAACAAGCGGCCTCCTGCTCGGTGTGAAAAACATCCCCCAGTACTTTACATATGAACCTGGAGAGATATCCGACAATGCCCAGTGGTTTTGTTACACAAAGAGGAGCGTTTTCACTGACCCCGGATGGCTTTCCTATAACTGGTTTGAACTGGTTTTAACCCCATTGATGCCGTTCTTCTCAATCCTGTTGATCAACGCTCTGACAGTCAGACACATTTTACTCACCAGTCGGGTGCGGAAGACACTGAGGGCTCAGAGTCAGGGAGACAAACACATTTATTTATGTGGTGACTCAGTCCAGGTTCAGGGAGCAGATCTATATCGCGGTGAAATATCCGGTTACATCAATTATTAAATTAATCAATCAATAGAACTGACTGATAGTCTCTCAGCCAATCAGGAGCTCAAGCCACCGACTGACACCGTCTCAGCCAATCAGCTGCTCCAGCCTCAAACAGACAGCCTCTCAAACAATCAGGATCTTTAGTCTCTGGCTGACAGCCTCTCAGCCAATCAGGAGCTCCAGCCGCTGAATGACAGCTCCTAACCCAATCAGGTGCTCTAGCCGCTGTCTGACATCGTCTTAGCCAATCAGGAGCTCCAGCTGCAGGATGAAAGTCGCCTCAGCCAATTAGAGATCTCCTGTACTACCTGACAACACGGTCTAGCCAATCCGGGAACGGTGAACACTGACTCACGGAATGTACAGCCATTCAGAAACTACGCGTTCTGACTGCCTCAGCTGCAGCCAATCAGAAACTCCGATTTCAGAATGGCAGCTGGTTGCACCAACATAGGCAGCACCATGGCCTGATTGGCTGCGGTGGGAGAACGGGCAGTGCTGGCTGTGCTGGGGGACACTGGCATGGCTGGTTGTGGAGGTATGGGGGGAGCACTGGTCTGGATGGCTGTGGGGGTAGCACTCGCATGGCTGGCTGTGGGTGAGGAGAGGGGGTAGCACTGTCAGTGCTAGCTGTGGGTGGGGGAGGGGGGTAGCACTGCCAGTGCTAGCTGTGGGTGAGCACTGGCAGTGCTGACTTTGGAGGGCACTGGCAGTTCAGGCTGTAGGGTGGTTGAGAAGGGGCAGGGATGGCTATGGGGGCACTGGCAGTGCTGGCTGAGGGGGAACACCGGCAGGGCTGGCAGTGCGAGTGTGGGCGGTGCACTGACAGTGCTGGCTGTGGGGCTGAGCACTAGCTGGGCTGGCTGTGGGGGAACCACTGGAAGGCTGACTGCGGGGTGTGGTGGGTGTACTGACAGTGCTTGCTGTGGGAGGTTGGGGTAGTACTGGCAAGGATGGCTGTGGAAGGGTGGGGGACCACTGGCAGTGCAGGCTGTGTGGAGGCATTGGCAATGCTGGCTGTAGGGGTGGTGGGAGCAATTTCTGGGCTGGCTTTGGCGGTGGAGGAGCACAGGCAGGGCTGGCTGTGGTGTGTGGTGGAGCACTGGTAGGGCTGGCTTTGGGGGGAGCGCTGGCAGTACTGGTTGTGGTAGTGGAGGGAACACTGGCAGTGTTGGCTGTGCGGTGTTGGGTGAGGACGGGCTGGCACGGGGGCACTGGTATTTCTGGCTGTTGGGGGGAGCAGCGGGAGTGCTGGCTGAGGGGAGCCCTGGCAGTGCTGGATTTGGGGGTGGGTGGAGAACTGATGGGGCTGGCTGGAGATGGGGAGCACTGGCAGGACTGGCTGTGGTGGCGGAGGGAGCACTTGCAGGCCTGGCTGGGGGTGGGGAGCACTGGCAGGGCTGGCTGTGTGGGGAGTAGGAGGAGCACAGGCAGTGCTGGCTGTGGGGTATGGGGGGAGCACTGGCAGTGCTGGCTGTGTAGTGTGGGAGGTGCACTGGCAGTGCTGGCTGTGGGAGGGTGGGTGAACACTGGCAGTGCTGGCTGTGGGGGGTGGGGAGGTGGGGAGCACTTGCAGCGCTGGCTGTGGGTGGTGCGGGAAGCACTGGCAGGACTGGCTGTGGGGGGAGCACATTGTCCTTGCAGGGCAGTACGGTAACCTCGCTATCAGCCAATTGACCCTCCACTGGCTCATATACCCTTTCTGAGTTAGGGAAACCAATAACGTACGCAATACTCCAGCTGTGGTCTCACCAAGGCCTTGTGTAAATGCAGGAAGACATCTCCATTTCTGAATTTAAATCCCTCTTGCAATGAAGGCGAACATATCATTGATCTTCTTAACTGTTTGCTGCACCCCCTCGCCACTTTAACTGACTGGTGTACAAGGTGACCCAGATCCGTCAGTCCCTCAACATATCCCAACATTTCACTGATTAAATACGACCCTTTCCTTCAGTTTATTTTTCACCGACGTGTCCAACTGCCAAAAATCTCGCAGGGTGGGTGGCACGTGGCAGAGTGCTCAGCACTGCTGCCTAATGTACTGAGGACAGAAGGGTCGATGCGTGATGTGCTCACAAAATGTGACTACTGTCAACTGGCGTAAAATGGCCACCGTAAACTGACATGTAATGGCCACCATGAACTAACTTAAAATGGCCACCGTGAACTGACATAAAATGGCCACCGTGAACTGATATAAAATGGCCACATTGAACAGACGTAAAAGGGCCACCTTGAACTGACATAAAATGGCAACCGTGAACTGTCATTAAATGGCCACTGTGAACTGACATAAAATGACCACAGAGAACTGATATTAAATGGTCACTGTGAACTGACGAAATGGCCACAGTGAACTCACGTAAAATGGCCGACTGCTGACTGTGGATTTTGTTTTGACAGATTTCCAGAGAGAGACGGAGAGACGCAGAGAACGAGAGGTGGAGAGTGGAGAGGGGGGACCCTCCCCCCCTCCATCCACTGAAAGAACACGGCTGAAACCGACAGAGGGAGAAAAGAAAGGAGGGTATGGCGGGGGGGGGGCAACGCGGAGAAGGGAGTCACACCCAGATCGGCCATGAAGGGCATCACGGTGAGAGGGGAAGGGTTAGGGAAAGGGGGGCTGGGGGTGAGCTGGGTGGGGGGGGGGGGGGGGGGGGGGGTCAGACACGCCGAACTCAACGGCAACATTTTGTAAATAAAGAAACATAAAACAAAGCCTTTTCACTGTATAAGGAATGTAAACGAACCGCGATGCATTGAATTGTAAAAATGGCAATAAATAGATTTTTTGAATAAATTTAATGTGTCCAATTCATTTTGTCCAACTAAGGGGCAATTTAGTGTGGCCGATCCACCTGCCCTGCACATCTTTGGGTTTTGGGGGCGAAACCCAGGCAAACATGGCGAGAATGAGCAAACTCCACACTGACAGTGACCCAGAGCCGGGATCGAACAGTGGTTAGCACCGCTGCCTCACAGCTACAGGGTCCCGGGTTCGATTCCCGGCTTGGGTCACTGTCTGTGCGGAGTCTGCACGTTCTCCCCATCTGTGCGTCGGTTTACTCCTGATGCTTCAGTTTCCTCCCACAGTCCAAAGATGTGCAGTTTAGATGGGTTGTCCAGGATAAATCAAAATTGCACATAGCATCTAAATATGTTCAGTGTAGGTGGGGTGACAGCGATGGGGTAGGGGACTGGGCCTAGGTATGGCGCTCTCGTCAGGGTTTACACTGTCTCTGTAATTATTGTTTACACCGACAATGCTGTCAATATGTGAGCACTTTGGCAACCTTTCTATCTCATTATCTTCAATCATTACTACATACACACAGAGACACACTCACAAAGACACACACACAGATACACACAGACACAGAAATAGACACACGCAGGCGCACAGACACATAAATACACAGAAACACAAACACGCACACATAGACTCAAACACAAACACACACACAGGCACACACACACACAGACGTATACACAGGCACACATACACACAGACACGCAGACACACACACAGATACACACACAGACACAGACACACACAGACAAACACACAGGCACAGGCACACGCACACACAGATACACACACAGACAGGCACACACAGAGGCACACACAAACACACACATGCACACAAACAGACACAAACACAGACACACACACATACGCACTCACAGACACAGGCACACGCACACAGATATGCCCAAACAGACACACAGGCACACACAGACACACATAAATACACACAGACGCACAGACACACAGGCACACACACAGGCACACAGAGGTAAATACATACACAGGCACACAAAGACGCGCACATATATCCACACAAACACAGACACATAGATACACAAAGACAGTGATCCCTGGGTAGTATACTATTATTAACCGTGGTCCCTTCATCGTATATCATTATGTACAGTGGTGCCTGGGTAGTATGTCATTATTTACAGTGGTCACAGAGTTGTACATGATTATTACAGTGGTCCTTGGATAGTATATCATTCTTTAGAGAGAACCCTGGGTAGTATACCATTATTTACAGCGGTCCCTGAGCAGTATATCATTATTGACAGTGGAACCTGTGTAGTATATCATTATTTACAGTGGTGCCTGGGCAGTTTGACATTATTTCAAGTGGTCCTTGCGTCGTACATCATTATTGACAACGGTGAAAGAGTGGAATATCCTTATTTACAGTGGTTCCTTGGTATGGTATCATCGTCTACAGTGGTCCTGAGTATAATTTCATTATTTACAGTGGTCCCTGGGTAGTATATCCGAATATGTGATTCCTGTGTGTAACATCATTATTTACTGCGGTCCCATGCAGCAATTTCATTATTTACAGATGTTCCTGTGTAGAATATCAATATTTACAGTGGTCAATGGATAGTATATCATTATTTACTGTGGTCCTTGGGAAATATGTCATTATGTACAGTCGTGTCCGGGTAGTTTTCTCATTATATACAGTGCTCACTGAATAGTATATCATTATTTATAGTTGTCCCAGCGTAGAATATCAATATTTACAGTCGCACCTGTGTAGTTTACCGTTATTTACAGTGGTCGCTGGGTCGTATATCATTATTTACAGTGATCGCTTGGTAGTATATCATTATTTAAAGAGACCCCTGGGTAGTATATCATTATTTACAGTGGTCCCTGGTGCGTATATAATTATTTATAGTGGTCCCTGTGGTAATATCATTATTTAAAGTGGTTCCTGGGTAAAATATAATTATTTACAGTGGTCCCTGTGGAGTATATCTGCATTGACAGTGGCCGTTGGGTTGTATGTCATTATGTACAGTGTTTCCTAGGAATTGTATCATTATTTACATGGCGCCTGTGGAGTCGGTCATTGTTTGCAACGGTCCCAGTGTGGAATTTCATGATTTTCAGTGATTCGTGGAGAGTATGTTATTGATTGTGGTCCCATGGTAGTACATTATTATTTACATCTGTCCCCAGTGGAATTTCATTATTGACAGTGTTCGCTGCATAGTGTATCTTTGTTTACGTGTTGCCTGGGAAGAACTCATTGTTTACAGTGGCCCCTGGATAGTATATCATTATTTACAGTGGTCCCTGGGTAATATGCCATTATGTACCGTTGTCCCTGGGTATTTTTCCAGTGTTTACACTGGTCCCTGGAGAGTATATCGTTATTTACGGTGGTCCCTGGGCTGTATTTGATTATTTCAGGATCACTCAACGGTGTAGTATGCATCGACTATCTGATACTTTTCAGCCAGACATGGAAAGAACATTTGAAACATCTGAGTAAGTTATTCGATCGACTTCAGGAGGAGGGTTTGGAGATAAATCTAGCCAAAAGTGAATTTGAAAAGCCCAAGTCACTTTCCTTTGCCATACAATCGGACAGGGTCGATTGGTCCCACGGGATTTGAAAACGAAAGTTATTGGAGAGTTTTGGATACTCTCGACACGACGGTAAATAATGTGGTTTCTTGGTAGGAGTGTATTTTACCGGAGATTTGTACCAATTTTAGCAGTGTGGTCGCTCCACTGACGACCTTGCTCAAGAAGCGTAACAAATTCCAATGGACAGCGGAGTGTCAACAGACATGTGACGGCCTGACGGCTGTGTGAACCACTTCTCCTGTGTTTGTCATCTCAAATTATACCAAACTATTCAAAGTGGCTGTTGATGGGAGTGATCTCGGAGTGTGTGTGGTGGCTTCTACAAGACGGGTTAGAGCGGCGTGTTGTTTATTTTTCAAAGAAATTGAATTCTCACCAGAAAACGTAATCGCCGATTGAGAAAGAGACTTTGACTTTGTTGCTGCCTTTGCAACATTTGCACATTTATGTGAACAGCAATCCATCTGACACAATTATATATACTGATCATAATCCTTTGACGTTTTTGAGCGATTCGGGAATAACAATGCACGGCTTATTCGCTGGAGTTTATTGTTACAGACATTTCATTTAAATATAGTACATGTGGCAGGACGAGACAATGTGACAGCCGATGCTTTGTCACGAATGCGATGAATGGAAGATTTTCGGTTGGAGGAAGAAGAACTGGAAAAATGAACTTTATTATTATGCCTGTTTGGGTGTTTTATTTGTTTTATTTAAATGAAAACGTTTATTTACTGTGTGCATTTCTTGGTGGATGGTGCAAAAGTGAAAAATGAAATGACCTTAAAGTTGATAGTTTATTTTTTTCTTGGGGGAGGTGTCATGTGAGAGTGCCTTTAAAAATTCGATGTTTAAGAAATGTATCTTTAAGAAATGTGGCTTATCATATTACTGAAGCGATGTCACAGGGGGAGCTGAAATCAGTTCTGCTTTTTGGGAGTTTTAGTTTCAGTTTGAATAAAGCTTGGGTGTGGCTGTGAGCTGAATTGCTGGTGATCTCTGCCACGAAGGACAATCTATTAATCATTTGGTGAAATCGGAATTGTAAAAAGGTCTCAAAATAGAATATAAATCGAATGTGCTTCTGTTTGAAATATGTGTTCAGTCTTTTGGATGTGTGATGGAACAGTTTGCAGGATTGGGTAGTGTTGTATTATCTTTGGGTTAAATTTGAAGTAACGGGTGTTAAGAGATCCAATGTGTATTTAAAAGGTAAATTTGAGTTCATGAAATAAACATTGTTTTGTTTTAAATACCACGTGTCTATAAGTGTAATACTACATCTTGGGTACAAGCCGTGTGCTTCAAAAGCAACAATCCATTAAATGTGGGGGTTGGTTGAACTCCATGATACATTTTGGGGTGCTGAAACCACCTCTCCCATAACTGTATTATTATTTGCAATGGTCCCTGTGTAGTATATCATTATTTACAATGGTCCATGGGTGGTATATCATTATTTACATTGGCCCTGGGTCGTAAAAATTATTTACAGTGGTCCCTGGGTGGTATATCATTCTTTATAGTGGCCCCTGGGTAGTATATCATTATCTACAATGGTCCATGGGTGGTATATCATCATTTTCAGTGTTCCTGTCTATCATGTCATTATTTACTGTAGTCCCGGTGTCGTGCATCATTATTTACAACGGTCCCAGGATGGAATTTCATAATTTACAGTGGTCCCTGGATCGTCTACCATTATTTACAGTGGTCCATGGGTAGTGTACGAATGCTTACAGTATTTGCTTGGTAGTATATCATGATTTACAGTCGTACCTCGGCAGTATGGCAATTACAGTGGTCCCTGTATAGTATATCATTATTTACAGCGGTTCCAGGATGGAATTTCATTATTTGCAATGGTCCCTGGATAGTATATCACTTTTTGCAGTGGTTGCTGGATACTATACCATTATTTACAGAGGCTCCTGTCTAGTGCATCATTATTTCCAACTGTCCCAGGTTGGAATATCGTCATTTACAGTGGTCCCTGTATAGTTTAGCATAATTTACAATGGTCCCTGGCAAGTATATAATTATTTACATTTGTCCCTGGCTATTAGCTCATTATTTACACTGGTCCATGTGCAGTAAGTCGTCATTTACAGTGACCCCTGGGTAGCATATCATTATTTACAGTGGTCCCTGTGTAGTAGAGCATTATTTACAAAGGTCCCAAGGGGAATTTCATTATTTTCAGTGATCCATGGGTAGTATGTCATTATTTACAGTTGTCCCTGGGTAGTATATCATTATTTACAGAGCACATTGGATGGTATATCATTATTTACGGTGGTCCCTCGGCAGTACATCGTTACTTACAGTGGTTCCTATGTAGTATATCATTATCTTTAGTGGTCCCTGGGTCGTACATCATTATTTACAGTTGTACACGGCGTGGTAAATCATTATTTACAGTGCTACCTGGATAGTACATCATTATTTACTGTGGTCCCAGTGTAGTATATCATTATTTGCGGTGGTCACACGTTGGATATCATTATTTACCGTGTTCCCTGCGCAATATAACATTATTTATAGTGTTCCCTGAGCTGTATGTCAATATTTACAATGATCCCTGCGTAGAATATCTTTATTCACATTGGTCGCTGGGGAGAATATCATTATTTACTTTGGTCCCTGGGTCGTTTGTCATTATTTCCAAAGGTCCCTGTGTAGAATATCATCATTTACCTTGTTTCCTAGGTAGTATATCATTATTTACAGTGGTCCAGGGGTAGAATATCGTTATTTTCATTGGTTCCTGGGTACTATATTGTTATTTACCGTGCACCATGGGTAGAATGTCGTTATTTTCAGTGGACCCTGGCAGTACATCGTTATTTACAGACTTACCAAACTAGTTTATTATTATTCACGGTGGCCTCTTGGTGGGATATCATTATTTATAGTGGTCACTGGATAGTATATCATTATTTACAATGGCTTCTGGATGGTATTTCATTATTTAACGTGGTCCCTGTGTAAAATATCATTATTTACAGGATATATTTGCAATTATTTGCAGTTTCACCTGTACTGTACGTTTTTAGTTACAGTCGTCCCTATGTCGTACAACATTAATTGCAACGGTCCCAGGGCGGAATTTCATTATTTACAGTGGTCCCTGGGTAGTATATCATTATTACTTATAGTGGATCCTGGGTGCTAAATCGTTATTTACAGTGCTCCTGCCTAGCATGTTATTCTTTACAGTGGTCCGTGTCTACTGCATCATTACTTACAACGGTCCTATGTTGGAATTTCATTATTTACAGTGGCACACACACAGAGCCGCTCAGTGAGGCCATTTTGAGCTCACTTCTGTTTTTAGTTTCAGTTTGAAGAAAGCTTGGGTGTGGCTGTGAGCTGCATTGCTAGTGATCTCTGCCATGAAGGAATATAAGAGAAAAGAACAAAGACCAAAGAAAAGTACAGCGCAGGAACAGGCTCTTCGGCCCTCCAAGCCCGTGCCGACCATGCTGCCCGACTAAACTACAATCTTCTACACTTCCTGGGTCCGTATTCCTCTATTCCCATCCTATTCATGTACTTGTCAAGATGTCTCTTAAATGTCACTATCGTCCCTGCTTCCACCAAATCCTCCGGCAGCGAGTTTCAGGCACCCGCGACCCTCTGTATATAAAGCTTGCCTCGTACATCTACTCCATACCTTGCCCCTCGCACTTTAAACCTATGCCCCCTAGTAATTGACCCCTCTGACCTGGGGAAAATCCTCTGACTATCAACACTGTCTTCGTGACTACCTTCTCCACCTGTGTTGCCCCTTTCAGTGACCTGTGGACCTGTACACCTAGATCTCTCTGACTTGCAATACTCTTGAGGGATCTACCATTCACTGTATATGAACTACCTGCATTAGACCTTCCAATATGCATTACCTCACGTTTGCCCGGATTAAACTCTATCTGCCATTTCTCCGCCCGTATTCAAACAAACTAAATCCTGCTGTATCCTCTGACAGTCCTCATCGCTATACGCAATTCCACCAACCTTTGTGTCGTCTGCAAACTTACTAATCAGACCAGTTACATTTTCCTCCAAATCGTTTATATATACAACAAACAGCACTGATCTCTGCGGAACATCATTAGTCACAGCCCTCCAATTAGAAAATCACCCTTCCATTGCTACTCTCTGACTTCTAGGGCCTAGCCAGTTTTGTATCCATCTTGTCAGCTCACCCCTGATCCCGTTTTACTTCAGCTTTTGTACCAGTCTACCATGAGAGACCATGTCAAAGGCCTTACTGAAGTCCATATAGACAACATTAACTGTCCTACCAGCATCAATGATCTTTGTGACTTAAAAGCTCTATTACGTTAGTGAGACACGAGTTCCCCTTCACAAAGCCATGCTGTCTATCACTAATACGTCCATTTGCTTCCAAATGTGAGAAGATAATGTCTCGAAAAATTCTCTCCAGTAATTTCCCTACCACTGACGTAAGGCTCACCGGCCTGTAGTTCCCTGGATTATCCTTGCGACCCTTCTTAAACAAAGGAACAACATTTGCTCTTCTCCAGTCCTCCGGGACATCACCTGAAGACAGTAAGGATCCAAAGATTTCTGCCAAGGCCTCAGCAATTTCCTCCCTAGCCTTCTTCAGATTTCTGGGGTAGATCCCCAGACGGGCAGCACGGTTGCATTGTGAACAGCAAAATTGCTACACAGCTCCAGGGTCCCAGGTTCGATTCCGGCTTGTGTCACTGTCTGTGCATATTCCGCACATCCTCCCGTGTGTATGTGGGTTTCCTCCGGGTGCTCCGGTTTCCTCCCACAGTCCAAAGATGTGCAGGTTAGGTGGATTCGCCATGCTAAGTTGCCCTTAGTGTCCAAAATTGCCCTCAGTGTTGGGTGGGATACTAGGCTGCAGGGTCGGAGTGTGGGCTTGGGTATGGTATTCTTTCTAAGAGCAGGTGCAGACTCGATGAGCCGAATGGCCTCCTTCTGCCCTGTAAATTCTTTCAATCTTCCTCACATGAACATACCGGTCCTGAATGCCTTTCAACTGACACTTGAAAAACAATTATTTCTTGAACAGGCTGTACAATCGTTTGCACCTCCTCCGCTTCCCTTGGGCTTTCCTTTAGCACTCTAACAAACTCCACTGTCTTATCCTGTTTTACCACATCTGCCTTCGTAGTGCTTTTCGTCAACCACCAACACCGTGTCTTTACATGGCCTAGTTTATTACAGTGAAAACACTTGAAACTTTTCATTTATTTTCCACCCTCCTGGATTTCCTTTTTAATCTGAGGTAGACTCTCTTTATTGTCTCCCATCAGATCACCGTTACCATTACCACTTTCGTATTTCTCATGTCCCTAGTTTCTATCCCTCGCCGGCTGAAACTAATGTCGGAAACCAATCTTTGATTTATCAACTAATTCATAATCATCTGCCATTTCCACCGCTAACCTCGCTGTTTTTACCCTCTGTCCTTCCAAATGAGTTCTCACTACATCAGGAATTGAATATTTAAACTCCTCCAAAAGTACAATTTCTCTGAGAGCTTCATACGTTTGGTCTATTTTCAAAGCCCTTATCCACCTATCAAAATTTCTCTGTTTGAGCCTTTCAAACTCCATGTATGTTCGAACAATTGTTTTCCTTAAATTTCGAACCCTTTGTCAGTAAGCTTCAGGCACTAGCTCATATGCATTTAAGATGGATTTCTTCACCTCCTCATGCGTTCCTATACCTCCTCCGGTAGTGATGCAAACACTTCACTAGCTCTGCCTACCAGCTTTGTTTGAATCAGTCACACCCACATGTCCAGTGGCCATTTCATTTGTTTAGCTACCTTCTCAAATTAAATGGAAAAGGCTTCCACTTTCTTCACGTCAAACCTTGGCAACGCTTGGACATATGTCAATAGATTCCCATCAAGCCGACTATGACGCTCTTTCTCACTTTCGTCATCACTATCATCTAACTGTACGTTTCCCTTTACGTTTGCCAATTTTAACTGATTGTCATGTTTTATGGCCATTTTCAGAAGTTCCAACTCCCTCTCTTTATCCTTTTCACTGATCTGTATCTCCCTTTCTTTTCTTTTTTGTTCTGCTAGGGCTATTCTTTTTTTTCTCCATTCTTCTCTCTCCTTTTATTTTTCCTCTCTCTCTCTCTTTCTCTTTCTTTTTCCTCTCTCTCTCTTTCTGTTTCTTTTTCGTCTCTCTCACCCTCGTATCCAAGCCGCTTTAATTATTTCTCGTGTTCCATTTGTTTAATTTGCATCTGAATTTTCGCCATTTCCAATGAGTCAAACTCGATCTCAGGCAACTTTAAATGCTTAACCACCGCCATGATTACCTCATTTTTTCGCATTCTGTCAGGCAATGTTAACTGCAATGTCCTTGCCAAATCTAACAGCCTGCTTTTCGTATATACCCGTAAAGTAGTACGTGTGACATTCCCCACCCCCAAAAACGTCTGAGCCTCTGAAATATCCATTGTTCACAACACTCTCCCCATTTAAACTAAAATACCACACCGAAAAAGTAACAATCCTTCACTGTCTTTAAGCTCACAAAAGCAAATCCAATAGATAGACTTTAATCCCCTCGAGCCCCCAATTCTTATGGGCGAGGCGTTTTCAGAACCCCAAAATGTATTATGGAGTTCAACTAACCTCTCCTTTTAATGTATTTGTTGCTTTTCCTAGCACACGGCTTGTTCCCTGGGTGTGGCATTACAATTATGGACACGTGGGTTTTTAAACACAAAACAATGTTTATTCCATGACCGCAACTTTACATTTTAAATAAACTTCGGATCTCTTAACGCCCCTTACTTCAAAGATAACTCAGAAAATATTGCAACAGTAAATAATTCATTAAAATGTTCCTTCGAACTTCCAAGAAACTTAATACCTTTAAACAGAATCACATCAGGTTGAAAGCTTTACTATTAAGAGTTTAAATTACCCAAATGATGCAGAGATAGTCTTTCATGGCAGAGATCCAGCTCACTGCAAAACAGAGACACACACAAACTCTTTTCCACCAAACTGCAAAACTAATCTTCAAAATAGCTGACCTGACCTGAGCTCCACCTACTGTCTGACATCAGTGTTTTATGAAAGGTACGTTGCTTAAACATCCATGACTTAAAGGTACTCTCACATGACAATTTACTCATTCACTTATACCAGAGCCGCTCATACTCAAACTTTTCATGACTGGAAACCTATTCTCTCCATCTCCTGCAGACCACTTAAGATGCGGGACACTGCCATCAAAACTCTTAAACATATCTTCTCCAAGGAATACTCACCTAACTTCCCCAATCTCTCAAATAACTGAAGTTTCTCAGCCCTGATAACACGATGGTGAATATTTGCTGTACGTTAGACAATACCTTTAAATCCTTCCCTAACTGCAGCGCCCAGAACCGGACGCAATTCTCCAGAATTATACAAGCTCGATGTAACCAATTGCCTCTTGTATTCTACTCCCCTATCAATGAAGCTGGTTGAATGATATTGTACTCTATGTTCACTGCAAAAGTCCCTCTATTCCAGGACAATCCTTCTGTTTGTGCTGGTTTTATTGGTGTACCCATTATTTTATAAGGTTTCTACACATTCTCCCGACTGTTATGACCGGTCCTCGGAAGAGGCCCCTAAATTTTTAAATTTCCATACAGGATCCCACATTTGCTATGGCCCCGTGTGAGGTGGAATGTGCTGTCGCCGCTTCCTTGTTCAATGCCCTTGTTTGTTTGAAACAAGTATAATTTTAGAGGAACCCCATCCGCCGTGGGTAACTTTTGGTAATCCTTCTTTTTGTTCATAAAATTGGTCAGTGAAACCAGCCTTTCATAATTCACGGAAAGAGTAGATTTATTACGCACTAAATCCCGAGAAAATAATGAAAAACGTAACACATATAACTTGATAGGAATTGAAATGTTAAGATTCAAAATCATTGTTAAAAATGTATGTAAATAGCTTGCTCGTGAGGCCCCTGTCAACATTAATGGGAATGAAGCAGAATGGCTCTAGAGCTTCAAGATTTTAGGTGTGCAGATCACCAGCAACCTGCCCTTGTGCGCCCAATGTGAGACTATCGTAAAGAATGCCCACCAACGACTCTACTTTCTCAGAAGTCTAAGGAAATTTGGCATGTCAGTTACGACCCTCACCAACTACTACAGTTGCACCATATAAAACATTGTATCACAGCAGCTTGGTATGGAGCCTGCTCTGCACAAGACCGCAGGAAACTACA
Source organism: Scyliorhinus canicula (assembly GCF_902713615.1). NCBI lineage: Eukaryota > Metazoa > Chordata > Chondrichthyes > Carcharhiniformes > Scyliorhinidae > Scyliorhinus > Scyliorhinus canicula. The sequence goes on from NW_024055728.1 coordinate 665,900, forward strand.
AAAGGTCGTGATTGTAGCCCAGTACATCACGCAAACCGGCCTCCCATTCATTCACTCTATCTATAATTGCTGCTGCCTCAGAAAAGCAGCCAGCATAATTAAGGACCTCGCGCACCCCGGACATACTCTATTCCACCTTCTTCCGTCAGGAATAAGATACCAAAGTTTGAGGTCACAAAGAACAAAGAACAAAGAACAACGAAAAAGTACAGCACAGGAACAGGCCCCTCGTACCTCCACACCCGTGCCGACCATGCTGCCCGATTAAAGTACAACCTTCTACACTTCCTGGGTCCGTATCCTTCTATTTTGGGCCTCACGGTAGCATGGTGGTTAGCATCAATGCTTCACAGCTCCAGGGTCCCAGGTTCGATTCCCGGCTGGGTCACTGTCTGTGTGGAGTCTGCACGTCCTCCCTGTGTGTGCGTGGGTTTCCTCCGGGTGCTCCGGTTTCCTCCCACAGTCCAAAGATGTGCGGGTTAGGTGGATTGGCCATGCTAAATTGCCCGTAGTGTAAGGTTAATGGGGGGATTGTTGGGTTACGGGTATACGGGTTACGTGGGTTTAAGTAGGGTGATCATTGCTCGGCACAACATCGAGGGCCGAAGGGCCTGTTCTGTGCTGTACTGTTCTATGTTCTATGTTCTATTCCCATCTTATTCATGTATTTGTCAAGATTCCCCTTAAATGTCACTATCGTCTCTGCTTCCACCACGTCCTCCGGTAGCGAGTTCCAGACACCCACTACACTGTGTAAAAAACTTGCTACGTACATCTACTCTAAACATTGCCCCTCGCACCTTAAACCTATGCCCCCTAGTAATTGACCACTCTACCCTGGGAAAAAGCCTCTGACTAACCACTCTGTCTATGCCCCTCATAATTTTGTAGACCTCTATCAGGTCGCTCCTCAACCTCAGTCGTTCCAGTGAGAACAAACCGAGTTTATTCAACCGCTCCTCATAGATAATGCTCTCCATACCAGGCAACATCCTGGTAAATCTCTTCTTCACCCTCTCTAAAACCTCCACATCTTTCTGGTAGTGTGGCGACCAGAATTGAACACTGCACTCCAAGTGTGGCCTAACTAAGGTTCCATATAGCTGCAACATGACTTGCCAATTTGTATACTGAATTCCCCGGCCAATGAACGGAAGCATGCCGTACTCCTTCTTGACTACCTTCTCCAGTTGTGTTGCCCCTTTCAGTGACCTGTGGACCTGTACACATAGTTCTCTCAGACTTTCAATACTATTGAGGGTTCTACCATTCACTGTATATTCCTTTCCTGCATCAGTCCTTCCAAAATGCATTATCTCACATTTGTCCGGATTAAATTCCATCTGCAATCCCAAGTCTCCAAACGATCTAAATCCTGCTGTATCTTCTGACATTCCTCATCGCTGCCCGTACCACGTCACGTACCAACCGGCTCAAGAACAGGTTCTTCCCGACTGCCATCGGACTTTTGAATGGACCTACCTCGTATTCAGTTGATGTTTGATCTGCACCTTGCTATAACTGTAACATGTTCTGCACAATCTCCGTTCTTCCCTATTTACGGAATGCATTGTTTGTACAGCATGCAAGCAACAATACTTTTCACTGTATACTAATACAAGTGGCAATAATAAGTCAAATCAAATCAGGTATGATCCGGCAGTTAAGCTGGGTGATTCCAGATCAGCTTCCAGGCAGAATCGTACACAATCAGAGACATTTTTGTTTTTCCATGCTAGAGGAAGAACCTGTCCCGTGTCTTTTGAATTGCGGTGCCTAATCAGCCTTGAAACATGGAAAGCTGAGAGTATTTGCCTAAAAATTGCAACGGATGGCTGGATGGTGATTCATCTTCTTTCTATGTCACTCACACACGAATCAACACACGAGCACACGGATCAGTTCTGCAGAAGCTTTTCACCTATTTCCCAGTGTATATCTGTAAGGGATATCTTGCAGTCAGAGTCTGTCTTCTTTCACCTCTGAGCATTTCGACATTCTGAGAGAGAATTCTACATGAGATGGATTTCTGAATATCTGCTGAGATATGACCAACAGTTTCCATTGTCTAAACATCAGAAGATAAAATGTCAACCTTAATTCACTCTATTTTACCTCATATCCATTTGTCACGCTCTTTATTTATCTTTCTCTATGTATTATTCTCACTTCCCCTCTATTTATTTATCTATCCTTGTGTTTCTTCCCCTCTCTTTGTCCTTTTATCTCACATCATTTTCTCCTTTTTCTCTCTAACCTGTGTCTATAAATATATTTTCCTTCGATCTTATTATCTCTCTTTGTCTTTTCTTGAATCTGTTTTGTCCGCCGCACAGCCAGATTGCATCTCATTCTGCGGTTAAATTTCTCCTCCGCCAGATTGTCCCTCGAACAAATTCCTCCCAGAACACTGATTCCCCAAGCAGATTCTCTCCTCCATCAGATTTTGCCCACGTCCCCCCCCCCCCCCACCCAGACATCACTCCAACCCCGCAAGTTTTCCTTAACGTCTCCCTAACATATTCCAAAATGTAATTTGTTTTTCAATACTCCCCGTAACTACCTCATACTTAATTGCCCCGATCTCCACAACATCATCTGGCCCCTCACTCCCACTCACCTACATGACCCTAGCCCCACCACTATCTTCAATTGTCTTCTGATAAATAACTCTAAATCACCTCCTAACTCTGAAGCACACTACCTATGACTGTCGAACACCCTGAATCCATCCAGCCCCACATTTTACATCTAAGCCCCCGACATATTTTTAATACCCCGTAACTTCCACTGACAGCCCCGAAATCTCTCGGAAACGCCCTTCCCCTGATTTCTGCGGTATTATCACGCCTTCATCACACTCGAACTTCCCTTTTCCTGTAACTCTCACGCCCCTTCCAATTCCCTCTAACTCTCACACGCCCCAGAATTCACCTACCGCTTTAAACGCCCCTTATAATTCCGACTGCCCCCAAACTCATGGACTCTTACCACCCTCGTCTCTAACCCCCAATCCACATTTAACTCCCCGCAGAAGGTCTGAAGGCACTCTAACTTCCCTTTTCTCTAACTCTAACTGCATCTTTAAATTGCACTCTCCCTCTCAAAGTTCTTTCGCTCTTACTCAAGTTTTACTCTCGCATCCCTCCATTTCACTCACCCACACCCATAAATCATACTTGCTCTCACCCTGTAAGTACATCCTAATCTCCCCCTTGAAACTAACTCTCCCTGTGAATAGCCCCTGCCCTGATAAAATACACTCCAAGTGAACAGGCGCTACCCAGAATAATACCTCTCCCTATGAACAGCACCCACCCAGACGAATAACGCTCACTGTGAACAGCTAACCTGACTAATCCCTCTCGCTGTGAACAGCTAACCTGACTAATTCCCATCGCTGTGGAAAGCAACTAATCTGACTAATTCCCCTCGATGTGAACAGCCCCTCAGGTGACTAATTCCCCTCGCTGTGGACAGCACATAACCTGACTAATTCCTCTCGCTGTGAACAGCCCCTAACCTGACTAATTCACCTCCCTGAGAACAACACCTAACCTGACTAATTCCCCTCGCTGTGAACAACACCTAACATGACAAATTCGTCTCGCTGTGGAGAGCACCGAACCTGACTAATTCCTCACGATGTGAAGAGCACATAATCTGACTAATTCCTCTCGATGTAAACAGCACCTAACCTGACTAATTCCTCTCTGTGAACAGCCCCTAACCTGACTAATTCCCCTCACTGTGAACAACACCTAACCTGACTAATACACCTCGCTGTGAACAGCCCCTAACCTGACTAATTCCCGTCGCTGTGAACAGCCCCTAACCTGACTAATTCCTTTCGCTGTGAACAGCGCCTAACCTGACTAATTCCCCTCGCTGTGAACAGCCCCTAACCTGACTAATTCCTTTCGCTGTGAACAGCGCCTAACCTGACTAATTCCCCTCGCTGTGAACAGCCCCTAACCTGACTAATTCCTCTCGCTGTGAACAGCGCCTAACCTGACTAATTCCCCTCGCTGTGAACAGCCCCTAACCTGACTAATTCCCCTCGCTGTGAACAGCCCCTAACCTGACTAATTCCCCTCGATGTGAACTCCACCTAACCTGACTAATTCCCCTCGCTGTGAACAGCACCTAACCTGACTAATTCCTCTCGCTGTGAAAAACACCTACCCTGACTAATTCCCCTCGCTGTGAACAGCACCTAACCTGACTAATTCCCCTCGCTGTGAACAACACCTACCCTGACTAATACCCCTCGCTGTGAACAGCACCTACCCTGACGAATTCCCCTCGCTGTGAACAGCGCCTAACCTGACTAATTCCCCTCGATGCGAACAGCCCTTAACCCGACTAATTCCCCTCGCTGTGACCAGCCCCTAGCCTGACTAATTCCCGTCGCTGTGAACAGCACCTAACCTGACTAATTCCCCTCGCTGTGAACAACACCTACCCTGACTAATTCCCCACGCTGTGAACAGCGCCTAACCTGACTAATTCCCCTCGATACGAACAGCCCTTAACCTGACTAATTCCCCTCGCTGTGAACAGCCCCTAACCTGACTAATTCCCCTCACGCAGGACAGAACCTAACCTGTAATTCCTCTCGATGTGAACAGCACCTAATCTGACTAATTCCTCTCGATGTGAACAGCACCTAACCTGACTAATTCCTCTCGCTGTGAATAACACCTAATCTGACTAATTCGTCTTGCTGTGGAGAGCACCGAAGTTGACTAATTCCTCTCGATGTGAAGAGCACCTAATCTGACTAATTCCTCTCGATGTGAACAGCACCTAACCTGACTAATTCCTCTCGATGTGAACAGCACCTAACCTGACTAATTCCTCTCGATGAGAACAGCCCCTAACCTGACTAATTCCTCTCGATGTGAACAGCCCCTAACCTGACTAATTCCTCTCGATGTGAACAGCCCCTAACCTGACTAATTCCTCTCGCTGTGAACAACACCTCACCTAACTAATTCCTCTCGATGTGAACAGCACCTAACCTGACTAATTCCTCTCGATGTGAACAGCGCCTAACCTGACTAATTCCCCTCGCTGTGAACAACACCTAACCTGACTAATTCCCCTCGCTGTGAACAGCGCCTAACCTGACTAATTCCCCTCGATGCGAACAGCCCTTAACCTGACTAATTCCCCTCGCTGTGAACAGCCCCTAACCTGACTAATTCCCCTCGCGGTGGACAGAACCTAACCTGTAATTCCTCTCGATGTGAACAGCAGCTAATCTGACTAATTCCTCTCGATGTGAACAGCACCTAACCTGACTAATTCCTCTCGCTGTGAATAACACCTAATCTGACTAATTCGTCTTGCTGTGGAGAGCACCGAAGTTGACTAATTCCTCTCGATGTGAAGAGCACCTAATCTGACTAATTCCCCTCGCGGTGGACAGAACCTAACCTGTAATTCCTCTCGATGTGAACAGCAGCTAATCTGACTAATTCCTCTCGATGTGAACAGCACCTAACCTGACTAATTCCTCTCGCTGTGAATAACACCTAATCTGACTAATTCGTCTTGCTGTGGAGAGCACCGAAGTTGACTAATTCCTCTCGATGTGAAGAGCACCTAATCTGACTAATTTTTCTCGATGTGAACAGCACCTAACCTGACTAATTCCTCTCGATGTGAACAGCACTTAACCTGACTAATTCCTCTCGATGTGAACAGCCCCTAACCTGACTAATTCCCCTCGATGTGAACAGCACCTAATCTGACTAATTCCCCTCGCTGTGAACAACACCTAACTTGACTAATTCCTATCGCTGTGAACAACACCTAACCTGACTAATTCCTCTCGCTGTGAACAGCGCCTAACCTGACTAATTCCCCTCGCTGTGACCAGCCCCTAACCTGACTAATTCCCCTCGCTGTGAACAGCCCCTAACCTGAATAATTCCCCTCGATGTGAACTCCACCTAACCTGACTAATTCCCGTCGCTGTGAACAGCACCTAACCTGGCTAATTCCCCTCGAAGTGAACTCCACCTAACCTGACTAATTCCCGTCGCTGTGAACAGCACCTAACCTGACTAATTCCCCTCGCTGTGAACAACACCGACCCTGACTAATTTCCCTCGCTGTGAACAGCACCTAACCTGACTAATTCCTCTCGCTGTGAACAACACCTACCCTGACTAATTCCCCTCGCTGTGAACAGCACCTAACCTGACTAATTCCCCTCGCTGTGAACAACACCTACCCTGACTAATTCCCCTCGCTGTGAACAGCACCTACCCTGACTAATTCCCCTCGCTGTGAACAGCGCCTAACCTGACTAATTCCCCTCGATGCGAACAGCCCTTAACCCGACTAATTCCCCTCGCTGTGACCAGCCCCTAGCCTGACTAATTCCCGTCGCTGTGAACAGCACCTAACCTGACTAATTCCCCTCGCTGTGAACAACACATACCCTGACTAATTCCCCTCGCTGTGAACAGCGCCTAACCTGACTAATTCCCCTCGATGCGAACAGCCCTTAACCTGACTAATTCCTCTCGCTGTGAACAGCCCCTAACCTGACTAATTCCCCTCGCGCAGGACAGAACCTAACCTGTAATTCCTCTCGATGTGAACAGCACCTAATCTGACTAATTCCTCTCGATGTGAACAGCACCTAACCTGACTAATTCCTCTCGCTGTGAATAACACCTAATCTGACTAATTCGTCTTGCTGTGGAGAGCACCGAAGTTGACTAATTCCTCTCGATGTGAAGAGCACCTAATCTGACTAATTCCTCTCGATGTGAACAGCACCTAACCTGACTAATTCCTCTCGATGTGAACAGCACCTAACCTGACTAATTCCTCTCGATGTGAACAGCCCCTAACCTGACTAATTCCTCTCGATGTGAACAGCCCCTAACCTGACTAATTCCTCTCGATGTGAACAGCCCCTAACCTGACTAATTCCTCTCGCTGTGAACAACACCTAACCTAACTAATTCCTCTCGATGTGAACAGCACCTAACCTGACTAATTCCTCTCGATGTGAACAGCGCCTAACCTGACTAATTCCCCTTGCTGTGAACAACACCTAACCTGACTAATTCCCCTCGATGTGAACAGCCCCTAACCTGACTAATTCCCTCTCGCTGTGAACAGCCCCTACCCTGACTAATTCCTCTCGCTGTGAACAGCACCTAACCTGACTAATTCCTCTCCCTGTGAACAACACCTAATTTGACTAATTCCTATCGCTGTGAACAACACCTAACCTGACTAATTCCTCTCGCTGTGAACAATACCTAACCTGACTAATTCCCCTCGCTGTGGACAGCACCTTACCTGTCTAATTCCCCTCGATGTGAACAGCACCTACCTGTCTAATACGCCTCCCTCTGAACAGCCCGTGCACTGACTAATAGTCCTCCGCTGTGAACAACCCCCAGCTTGTGTAATACCTCTCTTTGTTAAGCGCACCTATACTGACTAATATCCCTCGCTGTGAAGAGCACCGAACCTGAATAAAACCCCTCCCTGTGAACAGCCGCTGCCTTGTCTAATCGTCCTCGCTGTGAACAGCAGCCTGAGTAATATCCCTCTTTGTTAACAGCGCCTACACTGTCCAATTCCCCTCGCTGTGAACAGCCCGTGCCCTGACTCATTCGACTCTCTGTGAACAGCACCTAACCTGACTACTACGTCTCTCTGACAGCACGTACGCTGCCTAATTCCTTTCGCTCTGTACAGTCCCTCCCCTGACTAATCCGCATGCTTTTATCAGCACTTACACTATCTAATGGCCCTCTCTGTGAACAATACCTTCCCTGACTAATTCCCCTCGCTATGAACAGCACCTATCCTGACCGATTCCCCTCGAAGTGAGCAGCACCTACCCTGACTGATTCCACCTCCCAGTTGAAAGACCCTCACCTGATGTATTCCCCTCTCCCTTTGAAAATTCTCGGATCTGACTAAATTCTCGGATCTGTTAGCAGCCCCACCCTTACCAATTCGTCCTCGATGTTACCTGCCCCTCGCTGTGAACTGCATCTACGCTAAACCAATTCACCCTCCCTTTGAAAATCTACTGCACTAGTGCATGCCCCGTCCCTGTGAACAGCTGCTAAACTCCCGGATGCTCCATCCGAAAAAAAAACAGCTCTTACTCTCTCTAATCCCCCTTCCATATGAACAGCTCCTACACTGACTCGCTCACACTCCCTATCAACATCACCAACGGTGCCTGTTTCTGTGTCCCAGTAAGGAGCCCTTATCCTAACTCCTTCCCACTCCCTGTGATCAGCCCTATCCTGACAAATTGCACTTTCCTGTGTCCCAACACTGACCAATTCCGCTGCCTGTGAAAAGTCCCAACCCAGACCCATGTCCCTGTGAACGGCCTTCCCATGACTACCTCCGTTCTTTGTGAACAGCTCCCATCTGACCAATTTTCATGTCCATGTGCGCAGCCCCTATACTGATTAACATCCTTCTCCCTTTGAAGGGCCCTAGCTTGACTAATTTCCCTCCCCTGTGAACCGCGCCTGCACTTACTCTCACTGCCTATGAGAAGTACCTCCCATGACTAATTTTCTCTCCGTCTGGCCAGTCCCCATAATGATGAACTCCCCTCCCTGATGAACAGCCCATTTTATAATTAAATCCCCGACGAATAATCAGGGCCTAATCTGAATAACTTCCCCTCCGCCTATAGTGCCCCTCCATGACAAATTTCCTAGATTCCCAAGTGTGGTATCATGTCCGGTACTGGCTTGGTGGCCGAAGGGCCGGTTCATGTTCTGCATTGGGGATGGTTTAACACAGTGAGCTAAACAGCTGGCATCTAATGCAGAACAAGACTAGCAAAGCAGGATCAATTCCCGTACCGGCATCCCCGAGCAGGCGCTGGAATGTGGCGACTAGGGGCTTATCACAGTAATTTCATTGAAGCCTACTTGTGGCAATAAGCTGTTATTATTATGTTATTATTTTGTCCTTTGTTCCTTGTTCCTGGTCTGCTATCCTGGCTTTCCTCTGCGCTGCTGCTTGCTCTGTCAATCAAGTCTGACGTGTTCTTGTATTTTATGATAGGTTTCATTGGAATTAAATGTAGCAGCTATCAATTTTGAAATTATACTTTCGAATCCCAGCTCCTAATCCACAATGAAAATTTTAAGCAGGAGCTTTCTATCCCTATGGAACAGACACCACTGTGAATAACTTCAGCACGATCTTGTGTTTTGCACTCAATATTCTATCCCCAATTGATTCCCCATGAGTACACGTTTTTCTCTAAATCAAATGTTACAGTGCGATGCCTCCTAGAAGGCCTTCTCATGATTTTCAGATATTACACCCACTGAATGGGGACGTGTCTATTTTTCTCACCTTTTTCATAGAATAAGTCAGTTTTGATAATGGTTAACTTCTCTTTTAAAATCAAAGTTGATTGCTCCTTATTACATAATTTAACTGCACATGATTTTTAATTGCATTTCTGAAACAATTAGAACATAGAACATAGAACAGTACAGCACAGAACAGGCCCTTCGGCCCTCAATGTTGTGCCGAGCCATGACCACCCCACTCAAACCCACGTATCCACCCCATACCCGCAACCCAACAACCCCCCCCCCCCTAACCCCACTTTTATTAGGACACTACGGGCAATTTAGCATGGCCAATCCACCTAACCCGCACATCTTTGGACTGTGGGAGGAAACCGGAGCACCCGGAGGAAACCCACGCACACAGGGGGAGGACGTGCAGACTCCACACAGACAGTGACCCAGCCGGGAATCGAACCTGGGACGCTGGAGCTGTGAAGCATTTATGCTAACCACCATGCTACCCTGCTGCCATTCTCTCAATTCTCGCAAACCAGTCCACCACGTTTTCTGTTGTGCAACGTGAACATACAACGAGTAACCATTCTAGATATTTCTTATTTTCCTTAAGAAACACAAAGATGCGTGGCTGGCAAATGAAAGAACTGTTGTCAGGGAACGGTGGAAATGTTCTACGGGGGGGGGGGGGGGGGGGGTAATGAGTTACCGTACAACAGGCCCGATTCTATTCAGGATGGTACACGATTGTTTGGACAGGGGTCAGTACATGCCTGGTTCAGAAAGATCGGGAAGAATACAACTGATTTACTTTTCCCAGTAAGAAGTCTAACAACACCAGGTTAAATAACAACAGGCTTGATTCGAATCACTATCTTTCGGAGCACATCTCCTTCATCAGGTGAGGGAAGAGATGGGTTCCACAACAATATATATAGACAAAGAAAATGGTGCAAGACGATACTTAGAATGCGAGTATTTGCAGGTAATTAAGTAATTACAGCTCCAGCCGGACCGACTGGAGAGACGGATAATCACAGGTTAAGAGGAGTGAATTGTCTCAAGCCAGGGCAGTTTGTTGTTTTGGTTTCTGGAAGCCCAGGCCAAATGATGGTGGTGGTGGGGGGGGGGGGGGTGAATGTAATTAGACATGAATCCAAGGTCCCGGTTGATGCCGTACTCATGTGTGCGGAACTTGGCTAACAATTTCTGCTTGGCGATTCTGCTTTGTCGCACGTTCTGAACGCTGCATTTGAGAACGATTACCCGAAGATCAGAGGCAGAGTGCCCATGACTGTTGAAGTGTTCCCCGGCGGGAAGGGATCATTACTGTGTGGTGAATGTCGCGCGAAGTCCATTCATCCATTATTGCATCTGCATGGTCTTGCAAATGCACCACAGCTTGGGGCATCATTTCCTGCAGCGTATGAGCCAGACAACGTTGGCCGAGTCACAAGAGTATGACCCGCGTGTTCGCATGTGTAAAGATGGTTGCCATGCCGATTATCAGGCAGAGGTTGCCATGGCAGTGTTGTGCGGTGTCATGCTCGCTGTTCTCATGAAGGTTGGGTAATTTGTGCAAACAATGGTCTATTTGTGGTTGCACGATTATTTGCAGGCAGGCGGTGGGGTGTTGCGATGACCTTGGCAAGATATTCGTCTTCATCAATGATGTGTTGAAGGCTGCGAAGAGGATGTCGTAATTTATCCGCTGAGCGGAAGTATTGAATGATGAAGGGAACACTGTCGTTTGTGCCCCACGTTTGCCTTCTGAGGAGGTCTGTGCGGTTTCTTGTTGTGGCACATTTGAACTGTCGAGTGCCGTATCCCTTTCTTACTAGGACGTCAGTTAGCGTCTGCAGCTGTCCATTGCGCTCCTCCTTTTCTGAGCAGAACTTGTGTATACGGAGGGTTTGCGGATTGGGGGTGGCTTCATTAATGTGTTTTGGGTGGACGCCGTGGAAGTGGGGAATCGTGAAGTTATCCGTCGGCTTGCAGTAAAGGTCCTTGATGGAGATGTATATGTCTAAGATTGCAGCCGATTCTGGAGAGTAGTCCATGGTGAGTCTGATGGTGGGATGAAACGTATTGATGTCATTGTGCAGTCCTGTTGGACTTTCAGCTGATGTTGTAAGACTTCGTACTGTGCCCACAGCAGTCAGCCAATTCAAAGTGGATAAATTACCTGCGCGCGGATCATGCGATGAACCTTCCTCTCGGCGCGGTACCCTGCGGCCTTCAGCGCCTGATCTGTGCGGCTTCAAGTGCTGCGCAGCAGGGACAGCCTCCCATCCCGCTTATAACAGCACCAGTTTGGGAAACGCAGGTGTTTAAAAAGTTGATTTATTTTCGAGACAACAGGCAACATATTTATCAAGTTTTTCTACCAGTTAACGTTCTCCAAGTGGATGTCTGGGATTCCTCCGGGCGCTCTGGGCAGCATTGTAGTACAGCGGTTAGACCTGTTGGTTCACAGCTCCAGGGTACCATGTGCATGGCGCTCCTAGTGTGGGTCCAACGGAGGGACACGGAGACTGGGGCTGTGCACACTGCTCCGAGTGTGGGTCTGACAGAGGGATACGGAAACCGGGACTGTGCACAGTGCTCCGAGTGTGGGTCTAACCGAGAGATATAGATACCGGATCTGTGCACGCTGTTCCGAGTGTGGGTCTGACTGAGGGATAGGGACACCGGGACTGTGCACGGTGCTCGGAGTTTGGTCTGACTGAGCGATAGGGACGCCCGGGACTGTGCACGGTGCTCCGCGTGTGGGTCTAACTGAGGGATAGGGTCACCGGGACTGTGCACGGTGCTCCGAGTGTGGTCTGACTGAGCGATAGGGACACCCGGGACTGTGCACTATGTTCCGAGTGTGGTCTGACTGAGAAATAGGGACACCGGAACTCTGTAGCGTGGTCCGTGTGGGTATAAATGGGGGTCACAGAGACCGGAATAGTGCACGGTGATCCGAGTGTGGTCTGACTGAGGGATAGGGACACCGGGACTGTGCACGGTGCTCCGCGTGTGGTCTGACTGAGGGTAGAGATACCGGGACTGTGCACGGTGTTCCGCGTGTGGTCTGACTGAGGGTAGAGATACCGGGACTGTGCACGGTGCTTTGAGTGTGGGTATAACCGAGGGACACGGAGACTGGAACTCTGCTCAGTGCTTCGAGTGTAGGCATCACCGAAGGACATGGAGGCCGGAACTGTGCAGGGAGCTCAAATGTCGGTCTATCCAAGGGACTCGGAGACCAGACAGTGCACGAAGCTCCGAGTGTGGGTCTAACTGAGGGATACGGAGATAGGAACTGCGCACGGTGCTCCGAGTGGTGGTCTAAACAAGCGAAAGGTGGACTGGAACTGTACACGGGCCTCAGCTCTTCACAATAGATATTGATGATGTGGACGAAGGAATTGCATGCAATGCCTCCAAATTTGCAGACAGCAGGAAGCTAGGTGACAGTGGATGCAGTGAGGATTCAAAGAGGTTTCAGGATGACTTCGGCAGGCTGGCTGAGTGGGGAAATACTTGGCAAATGCAATATAATGGATAAATGTGAGGTTATGCACTTTGCTGGGAAAAGGGGAATGCAGATTATTATCAGAATGGTGGCAGATTTGGAAAAGGGAAATTGCACCGAGACCTGGGTGTCAGAGTGGAACAGTCGGGGAGTTGGCATGTAGATCCAACAGGTGATGAGGAACTCTATTGGAATGCTGGCCTTCATAGCGAGACGATTTGAGTACAGGAGTGGGGATGTCTTGCTGCAGTTATACAGGGCATTTGTTAGGCCACACCTTGATTATTGTGTGCAGTTTTGTTCTCCTAGTGTCAAGAAGGACCTGTGTAATTCTCCACGACAGAAAGCTGAGGGATCAGTTCGGTGGATATATTCAAGAGTGAGCGAGACGTGGCCCTTGACACTAAAGGGATCAGCGGGTATGCAGAGAAAGCGGGAGTCGGATACTGAAATCTGTACGATCAGCTATGATCACATTGAATGTTCATAAAGGATGGAAGGACGGAATGGTGTCCACCTGCACTAATAGTCTTTTTATGTTCATATTTATGTTTAACCCTTCTTTAATATGATGAGTGTTCCTGCCTCCATCACCATTTCAGGCAGCAATCTCCAAACTCCCACCACCCTCTGGTAAAAATGTTCTTCCTGACATCTCCTCTGAAACTACTGTCCCTTAAATCTATGTCCCCTGTTCACTGTTGGTCCCTATCCCTCGGTCAGACCTCCACGAAGGGTTCTTCCTATCCACTCCATCTGTACCTCTCATAATTTTAAATATCTCAATCATGTTCCCACTCAGTCTCCTCTGCTCCAACGAAAACAACCCCAGACTATCCAATCTCTCTTTCCACCAACAATCTCCAGCCCAGGCGACATCCTGGTAAATCTCCTCTGCACCCAGCCAGTGTAACCGATCCCCCGTATAATATGGAACTGCACACTATACTCTAACTGTGGTCTCACCAAAGTTTTACACCGTGCCAGCATAATCTCCCTCCGCCGCAGTTAATAAAGGCGAGTGCCATATATCTTCTTAACATTGTATCCACCTGCTCTGCTACCTTATGGAACCGGTGTACACAATAGTCCCGATGGTCATCGATGCTCCCCAAGGTCCAGCCGTTCATCATTTTATGGGCAGCACGGTAGAATTGCGGATAGCACAATTGCTTCACAGCTCTAGGGTCCGAGGTTCGATTCCAGATTGCGTCAATGTCTGTGCGGAGTCTGCACATCCTCCCCGTGTGTGCGTGGGTTTCCTCCGTGTGCTTGGGTTTCCTCCGGGTGCTCCGGTTTCCTCCCACATTCCAAAGATCTGCAGGTTAGGTGCATTGGCCATGATAAATTGCCCTTAGTATCCAAAATTTCCATCAGTGTTGGGTGGGGTTACTGGGTTATGGGGAGAGGTTGGAGGTGTTGATCTTGGGTAGGGTGCTCTTTCCAAGAGCCGGTGCAGACTCGATGGGCCGAATAGCCTCCTTTTGAACTGTAAATTCTATGATATGTCTATATATGCTCCTGGCATTGTGTGTGCACACATGGAGTGCGAGGATCCAGAATACTTTCCTGAAAGTTGCAGGTATTCTCGGACGTTTGGGTACGTCGACCTGCCCGGTGACAACAGCGGCAGATTGGGTTTTGTCGCTCAGGCGTTTGGAGTTTGAGAGTTGGGAGGCCTTGCTACGGTTAGAACGAACCTTGGGTTTGACCCCAGCTGGAGTAATGGGAGGAGGGCACAATTGGCGGCAATCTGTCTCTTCTTGAAATCCACAACATTTGTAAAGTGCAGAAGGCCCATCGAGTCGACATCTGAAGAGTGTTCTACCCAGATCCATCCCCCTCCCCGCTCTATCCCCATCACTCCACGGAACCGGCACGTCTTGGACTGTGGAGGGAAACCCACACAGAATCAGGGGTTTACTTGCAAACTCCACAAAGACTGTCGGTCACCCCAGGGCAGAATAGAGCCGGAATCCATGGAGCTGTTGTGTGCCACGGTGCTAACCACGGAGCCCCCGCAAACCTCTCCAGCGATGGGAGCTTCCTCAACCCCTCTGGGGCCAGAGAACAACTTGCTACCTGACACCCCCTGCACGGCCTTGCACCTGCTTGTTCCGATCCCTTCGACCTGACATCCATCGTCCTAACAGTTGGAGAGGATGTTCTTGCTGCGGAAGGAGTGCAGCCACTATTTCCCAGGCTGCTTCCCGGAATGGTGGGGCTATCATATGAGGAGAAACTGTCGGTGAGGATTTTATTAATTGGAGTTTAGAAGTGCGGCGGAGGTGTGTAGGTGGCTTGTAAAAACCGACAAACTCTAAGACGATTAGACAGGGTAGATTGAGAAAGAATGTTCCCGAGGGGAAATCGAGAATTAGCGGTCATAGCTTGAGAATAAAGGGTAAATATTTTCACACTGAGTTGATAGAAATGTATAGAGAGACAGAGAGGCAGAGAGAGAGAGTGAAACAGAGAGAAAGAGAAAACGAAACAGCGAGAGAGAGACAGAGAGGAGAGAGTGAAGCAGAGAGAGAGTGACAGAGAAACACAGAGAATGAGAGAGACAGAGAGATAAGGACAGAGAGAGAGAGAGAGAGAGACTGAGAGATATAGACATAGATAGATATAGAGAAACAGAGAGAGAAAGTGAAACAGAGAGAGAGAGTGAGATAGATAGGGATAGATAAATAGATAGATGATAGGTAGATTGGCATAGAGAGGGGAAGAGAGATGAGAAAGGAGAGAGAGGTGTGAGGGAGAGGTGAGAGAGAGGAGCGTGACAATGGAGAGAGGAGAAAAAGGAGAGTGCTGTGGGAGTGCATGGAAAGGAGAGGGGAGGACATAGATGGCAGACAGAGAGGAGAGAGAGGGTAGCGAAATGAAATTAAATGAAATTAAAATCGCTACTGTCACAAGTGGGCTTCAAATGGTTACTGTGAAAAGCCCATAGTCGCCACATTCCGGCGCCTGTTCGGGGAGGCAGGTACGGGAATTGAACCGTGCTGCTGGCCCTGCGTGGTCTGCTTTCAAAGCCACTGATTGCGGACGGTGCTAAACCAGCCCCAGTGGAGAGATGGGAGAGAGGAGAAAAAAGAGAGACGTGGTAAGGGGAGAGGGGAGAGAGATTGAAGAGTGGAGAGAAGAGGAAAGGTGACAGCCGAGAGCGGAATGAGAGAGGGAGACATGGGAGTCACGGGAGAGAAGCTAAAGAGCGGACAGAGAGGAGAAATGGGGAAAACAAGGAGAGGGGGGTGAGAGTGTGGAGATATGAAAGGGGAGAGAACTGAGAGAGAGGAGATAGAGAGAGGCGAGACAGAGCGGAGAGGGATGGGAGAGAGAGTGAAGCGCGTGGGGAGAGGGAGAGAATGGAGAGAGGAGAGAGAGGGAAGAGACAGGGGAGGGAGATTTAACAGACAGACTAGATAGTCAGAAGCCTTTTCCCAGGGTGGAAGCTTTAATTAGTAGATTTATGGTGCGAGGGGCGACGATTAATGGTGACGTGCGAGGGGGGTTTTTTGAACAGAGAATAGTGGGAGCCTAGAACTGTCTGCCGCATGAATTTGTGGACGAAGCAACGATAGTGATGTATTGGAGTGACAAATATATGAGCAGGATGAGAATAGAGGGAAAGCGAACTCGGAATTGTAGAACCTTTTCGGTTACACAGGCCGTATGGACAGCACAGTTTTGGAGGTATGGATGTGTTTATTGTCACGTGTACGGAGGTACAGTGAAAAGTATTTTTCTGCGAGCCGATCAACAGATTATTCAGATCATTCATGGGGAAAAAAAGGGAATTGAACAAAATTCAAGAAAATATAAGAAAATGTATAATAGGGCAACACAAGATACACAATGTAACTGCATAAACCTTGGCATGGGATAAAGCATACAGGGTGTAGTGTTAATGAGGTCAGTCAATAAGAGGATCATTTCGGAGTCTGGTGACAGTGGGGAAGAAGCTGTTTCTGAGTCTGTTCGTGCGTGTTCTCAGACTTCTGAATCTCCTGCCCGATGGAAGTAGTTGGAAAAGTGAGTAAGACGGGTGAGAAGGATCCTTGATTATGCTGCCTGCTTTCCCAAGGCAGCGTGTTATGATGGAGTACATGGATTGGAGGCAGATTTGTGTGATGGACTGGGCGGTTTTGACGACTCTCTGAAGTTCCATGCGGTCCTGAGCCGAGCAGCTGCCATGCCAGGCTGTGATGCAGCCCGATAGAATGCTTTCTATGGTGCATCTGTAAAAGTTGGTAAGGGTGAATGTGGACATGCCGAATTTCCTTAGTTTCCTGAGGACGTATAGGTGCTCTTGTGCTTTCTTGGTGATAACGTCGACATGGATGGCCCAGGACAGATTTTTGGTGGTGGGCACCCCTAGGAATTTGAAAGTGCTAACCATCTCCACCTCGGCCCCATTGATGCAGACAGGGGTTTGTACAGGGCCGAAGTTCCTTTGTTCTTTGTTCTCCGCATTTAGAATGATTGGGAGAAACTGGAGTTTCCTGTTAGCAATGGTGTAATTTTGTGCAGATTGAGACGAGGAAAGGCGGACGTAGGTCACCAGCAGCGGTTTCTCTTGAGCAGGAAACACATTGACATGTATTTCACAATTGCAGCAGGCGCTGCAGCCCCTGCAAGAAATCTGACCAGCTGGAGCGGATGCTTCAGCGGTCTCGTGACGGGCACTCGGGGGCCCAGATTCTCTCATAACCACGGCTGGGGAACAGTCTGTTTGAACTCGGCTGCCCTCTCGGAATTGCGGCTGGGGTTGGTACATCCTTTCGGGAAGCTATTGCACAGGGGCTGTTATTCTCTATAATATACACAGCGACTTATTCTCTTTAATATACACAGGGACTGGTATTCTCTATAACATACACAGGAACTGTTATTCTCTATAATATACAGAGGGGCTGTTATTCTATGCAATATACACATGAGCTGTTATCTATAATATTGACAGGGACTGGTAACCTCCATAATATACACAGGGGCTGTTATTCTCTTTAATATACACAGGATCTGTTATTCTCTATAATATACACAGGGACTGTTATACTCTATAATATACACGGGCTGTGTTTGTCAATAATATGCACAGGGGCTGTTATTCTCTATAATATGCACAGATACTGTTATTCTCTATAATATACACAGGGGCTTTTATTGTCTATAATATACACAGGGCCTGTTATTGTCTGTAATATACACAGAGACTGTTATTGTCTATAATATGCACAGGGACTGGTATTCTCTATAATATACACAGGGGGTGTTATTTTGAAAATATACAGCGTCTTATTCTCTATAATATACACAGACTGTTATTCTCTGTAATATACACACATACTGTTAATCTTTATAATATAGAAAGGGGCTTTTATTCTCCATAATATACACACAGAATGTTATTCTCTATAATATAGACAGGGGCAGTTATTCTCTATTATATACACATGACTATTATTCTCTATAATATACACAGGGGCCTTTATTCTCTATAATATACACAGGGACTGTTATTCTCTATAATATACACAGCGCTGTTACTCTATATTATACACAGGTACTGCAATGCTCTTTACTATGCACAGGGGCTGTTATTCTCTATAATATACACAGGGACTGTTATTCTCTATAATATACACAGGGCTTGTTATTCTCTATACTATACACAAGGGCTGTTTTGTCAATAATATAGACAGGGGCTGTTATTCTCTACAATATACACAGGGACTGTTACTCTCTATAATATACATAGGGAATGTATCTCTATGATATAAACAGGGTCTGTTATTCTCTATAATATACACTGACTGTCATTCTCTGTAATAGACAAAGGGGCTGTCATTCTCTATAATATACATAGGGACTGATATTCTCTATAATATACACAGGGTAGGGACTGTTAGTTTCTATAATATACACATGGGCTGTTATTTTCTAGAATGTACACAAGGACTGTTATTCTCTACAATGTATATGGGGGCTGTTAATCTGTATAATATACACAGGGGCTGTTATTCTCTATAGTATACACATTGAACTCGTAGTTTGGGATCTGACTGTAAACCCCCTGAGCATTTAGCGGAATGGTTGCAGTATTGCCAAATTGTGGGCCGTGGAAATTACGTCTCCCTCTCCCTCCCTCTCTGAGTGATTTGGAGAAGAAGGTTCAGAAAAGGGAAGCAGTTCTAGAACAAACTTGGCGTCAGAGGAACTGTTTGCGCTAGCACTCTCTCGCAGCACTATAAAGGGGCTCCGAGCAAGTACCGAGCACAGGCAGGGAAAGAGTCACAACCATTGTACTCACAGGGTCGAGGCGCCATCACTGCTGGTCTCCTATTTCAAGAAGCTCTTTTCCTCTTCGGTTGTGGTCTTCGATTGTGGTCTTCGATTGTGGTCTTCGATTGTGGTCGTCCATTGCGGTCTTCAATTGGTATTTTTGGATTGTAATTTTCAATTGTGGTCTCCGATTTTGGTCTTTCCCATAAGGGGAGCTCGATGGATCCCAACTCGTCCTTCAGCAACCTGACCTGCCACCCGGCTGTCGTCAAATACCGCTACTTTGGTGCCCTATTGGGGATCCTGGTGACTACCGTGGGGACCGTGGGCAACGTCATGACGTTGCTGGCCTTTGCCACGGACAAGAGCATCCGCACCCGCCTCAACGTGCTCATCCTCAACCTGACAGTGGCCGACCTCATCTACTGCGCCTTCCTCCAGCCCGTGACGACAGACACCTTCATCCACTTCGCCTGGCGCCAGGGTGAGGGCATGTGCCGTGTCTTCGGCCTGATCCTCTTTGTGGCTAACGCTGTCTCCATCTTCAGCCTGATTCTCATCGCCATGAGCCGCTTCGTCCTCATCTCGGACGCCCGGTGGTTCGACCGGGTCTACTCCCGCCGCACGATGCCCTTCTTCCTGGCCCTGCCCTGGCTGTTGGGCCTGACTCTCTTCGGGCCCCTCTGGAATATCTATGTCTTCCTGCCGCCTGTCTGCACCTGCAGCTTCCACCGGGAGCGAGGGAGGCCTTACACCACCATCCTCATGTTCTTCATGTTTGGACTTGGACTGAGCTGCATTGGGATTTTCTACTTCCTCATCCATCGCAAAGTGAAGGCGGCTTCCCAGGCACTGGAGGGGTACCGGCTGGAGGGCGATGGTCGCGGGAGGAAGCCAACGGGGGCAGGGGTCTACGCTGCAGACAGCGGGATCGCCGACGGGCCCAGCGCCAACTCCCTCTCCGGGGAGGCGCCCACCAGGTCGACTGATGCCACCAGCGTTGAGATCGCAGCCCCTGGCAGAGAAATCGCCCTCCAGGCCGGGGAAAGCGGGACCTCCAGCTGCCAGGCCAAGAGGAGCAGCAGCGGCTAGTTTCGCAAGGTGACCCGCATGTGTTTCGCCATGTTCCTGGTCTACGTGACCTGCTACTTCCCCTTCTGCTTCCTGCATGTGGTGGACGGGAATAAGCGGGCCCCCGTTCTCGTCCACATGGTGGCCGGCAATTTCACCTGGCTGAATAGCTGCATCAACCCAATCCTCTACGCCATAATGAACCGGCAGTTCAAGGACGCCGACTGGGGGGTCCTGCGCAAGGGAGCCAACCTCGCCCGCCCGTGGAGGCAATAGGAAGTTTCTTTGAGCACACCTTCCCACCTCCCTCCCACCCAAGAGTCTGTTGCATAGGAAAAGGATCAGGACTTTCACCCCCTCTGCTCCAGCCTGCTACACATCAACAGGTGGAAGCTATTCTTCCCCCTCTACTTTGACTTGGTGAGGCCACGACTGGGAGATTGTTTGCCTCCTCATGTAAAGATGGTCGGTTTAGCACCAGAGTGAGAGCAGGGAAGGTTTACCAGAACAATTCCTGAGATACCATGAATGACATTGGAGGAGAGATAGAGTCAGTTAGGATTGTATTATCCGGCGTTCAGACGAATGTTGGAGGGACTTATAGAAACCTACGAATTTAGAACAGGACCAGACAGGGTAGATGCAGGATGGACGATCTCGATGGTGGGAGTTTCCATAACCAGGGGGTCTTGGTTTGAGGATACGGAGTAGACCGTTTAGGGCAGAAATGAGGAGCAATTTCATCATTCAAATATCGGTTGGTCTGTGGAATTCGCTACCACAGGAAGCAATTGAGACCAAAACATTGTATGTTTTCGAGAAGCGGTTAGATATCACACTTGATGCAACGGAATCTGAAGGGGTGGGGAGCAGGTGACTGAGTTATAATTTAAACGTGGAATGCCCGAATCATTTTTTTCCAATTAAGGGGCAATTTAGCGTGGCCAATCCACCTACACTGCACATCTTTGGGTTGTGGGGGAGAAACCCACGCAAACACGGGGAGAATGTGAAAGCTCCACACTGACACTGACCCAGAGCCGGGATGAACCTGGGACCTCAGTGCCATGAGGCAGCAGTGCTAACCCACTGCGCCCCCTGGCTTCCCGGTTGGTGACTGAGTTGCATCATCAGCCAAGATCAGAATGAAGATCGGAGAAGGCTCGAAGGGTAGAATGGACTATACATTTTCTCCAAAAGCTGAATTGGGCTATTATTTCTTGATGTTTTTCTGGGAGTTACGGTAACTGTTAATGGGGTATTGTGTTGCTGCATTAATTAAGGGATAACTGTAAGATATTGGCTTATGTGATGTTAAAGTTATTTTCATGCTGTATTAATAAAGTTTTGTTGTAATCTAACATATCATCGTCTCTTTGTAGGATCACTCCTTTTTTTTCTAAGTTTTAGAGTTCCCAATTATTTTTTTAAATTAAGGGGCAATTGAGAGTGGTCAATCTACCTATCCTGCACATCTTTCGGTTGTGGGGATGAAACCCACGCAGACACGGGGAGAATGCCACGCAGTGCGGGCAAACTCCACACGGACAGCGACCCAGTGCCGGGATTCGAACCCGGGTCTTCAGCGTCACAGGCAGCAATGCTAACCACTGTGCCGCCGTGTTGGATCACTTCTGAAGTACGGTATCTTTCCGCACAGCCTCATGGCGGTTTCGGCCCAGTTTCCGACCGACTACTTGGGTCAGTGACCATAATAGACACATAGGCTGGATTCCGCGGCGAGTGGGGAGGCTCTGCACCGCCTCCGGCGTCCCCACCGTCAACCTGCGGCTTCCTCCTCCAGCGTCTTCCACAACATATTCCGCGCGAGGTGTGACGGGCTCCCACCCAGTTCCGACTCTTCACCCTCCCGCTTCTCGTCTCCAACTCTGTCTCCATCTTCTAGCTGGTCACTTCACGTTTCTTAAACATCCCCCGATGGGATGATACATTCAGGCCGTAGACAGGGGTCCGCGCAGGCGGGCGATCCCGACACTTAGTCAGGACGGCGAGACGAAGATCAGCGGCGAGTTGTCAGATTTCCGTCTAATATATATATATATATATATATATTGATAGAGAGAAAGAGAGAGAGAGAGAACGCGGGAGATAGATACAGACAGACCGAGAAGTTGAAAGGTATAGAGCGAGAAACAAAGAGAGATAGACAGGCAGATACAGACAAAAGATAGAGAGAGAGACGCTGTGAGAAACATAGAGACAGGTGGAGAGACAGGGCCCGAGAGAGAAAGAGAGAGATAGGTAGAGGGTGAGACAGAGTGACGCGGAGAGAAAGAGATAGAGAGAGGCAGACAAAAAGAGAAAGACAGCAAGTCAGGGAGAGACAAACGGAGCGATAGAGACAGAGAGGCACAAAGAGAGAGTAGAGTGAGAAAGACAAGGAGAGAAATAGAAAGTTAGAGAGAGAGATGCAGAGAGACATCGGAGACACAGATAGAGAAAAGAAACACCGGCAGAAAGAGACCGGGAGAGATGGGGAGGCAGAGAGACTGCGCGAGGCAGAGGGAGAGAGAGACCGAGAGAGAGAGGGGGGGGGGGCGGTGAGAACAGAGGCAGCACGAGACAGAGAAAGAGGAAAGGCAGCACGGTGGCGCAGTGGTTAGCACTGCTGCCTCACGACGCCGAAGTTCCAGGTTCAATCCGGTCTCTGGTTCAGTGTCTGTGCGGAGTCTGCACGTTTTCCCCGTGTCTTCGTGGGTTTCCTCCGGGTGCTCCGGTTTCGTCCCACAGTCGAAAGGTGTACAGGTTAGGTGGATTGGCCATGCTAAATAGCCCTTAGTGTCCAAAATTGCACTTAGTGTTGGGTGGGGTTACTGGGTTATGGTGAAAGGGTGGTGTGGACCTTGGGTAAGGTGCTCTTTCCATGTGCCGGTGCAGACTCGATGGGCCGAATGGCCTCCTTCTGCACTGTAAATTCTATGAGAGAGAGAGAGACAGAGAGCGGAGAGTCAACCGGGAAGAGAGAGGGAGAAAGATAGATAGTGGCAGATAGACAGGCAGAGACAAAGAGCGCAAGAGAGCGGGAACGAGACAGAGAGAGGGATACGGACAGAGATAGTGACAGAAAATAGAGAGATAGAGGCAGAGAGAGAGGGTGAATGTCAAACAGAGCGAAAGTGGGGGAAGGTGCGACGCAAAGACTGAGTTGATAGAAATAGAAATAGAGATACAGACAAACAGAGACAAAGTGAAACAGAGAAGACAGAGAGAGAGATAGACATAGATAGATAGATATTCAGAGAAACAGAAGGGGTGAGAGAGAGAGACAAAGAGAGAGAGAGAGAGAGAGAGAGGCACATACAGGTCTCGAGTCTGCCAAGCATCCTTCCACCTCTGCTTCCTACCATTAAGCCAATTGTATATCCAATTTTCCCTCTGTCCCTTGGGTTGATTGGGGTTGTTTTTATACGCAGGTTTTTATTAAAAGAGCACAGATATGTATCCAGTGTGGGTTTGTGTGACAGTCCAAAGACATGTTTGCGTCGACAGTGATCCTGCTGTAATTATGCTATGAAGTGACTTTTCTAACTCAGCCCTCCTTCTCCTGCTGATAAACATATCCCTCACACACAAGCTCCATCGCGCTCACTGAATTTTCAAAAACAATTAGAGACGCTGATTAATTTTCTCTTTTCCAATTTAGGGTCAACTGAGCGTGGCCAATCCAACTAACCAGCACATCTTTGGTTTGTGGGTGAGAAATGGGTTTGTGGTTTGTGGGTGTGGGTGTGAAATGAACGCAGATATGTGGAGAATGTGCAAACTCCACACCGGCATTGACACAGGGCCGGAACTCGAACCCGTTTCCACAGCGCCGCGGTCCCAGTGCTGACCACTGCGCCACATGCTGCCCCCTCACTGTTTCTTTTAAATACATTTAGAGTATTTTTTTCTAATAAGGGGGTAATTTAGCCTGGTCAGTCTACCTCACCTGTACATGTCTATTGTATGGGGGCGAAACCCACGCCGACACGGGCAGAATGTGAAAACTGCACACGGACAGCGTTTCTGCCTCCCGTGCCCACCATTATCGCATGGATTGCTGAATTTCCCGTCTCCTTTCCATGATAAATGCTGCCCACAAACAGCAGCTGCTTCACTGTCTGCATTTAAGTCTCGGCCCTCTATACAGATCCTTACATCAATGACACGACCAGTTCCAGCAGACTAATAGAAAAGGGTGCCGTTTATATAGTCAGATGTGAACAATGTTACAGTAGTTTTTCAAATGTCATAAACGCCAAACGCGGTGTATGCAACTAATGGAGGTCCAGGCTCGAGGAGCTGAAAAGCCTACTCCTGTCCGAATGTCTAAGAAAATGATGATCTTTTATGAAAAATGTAGGAAAGCTCTTAAAATGTATGCAACAAAAATTATGAAAGAGTTGACTTTGTTTGCAAACTCTGAACGTTTTCCAGATCCCCGCGTGGCCAGATCAAGACAAAGAATGTAAATGTAAGTGTCCGTGCTTCAATATGAAGGAGGTGGAAACATTGACTATGACAATTAAAGCTTTTCTATATGTTAATTGCGCAATGACTGCAATTTTGTCAACCGTTAGTTTCGGCCTATTCTACACATCCGTATCTCAGTGAAGTGCAGAGCTCCAGATGACTGCTTGAGGAAGTCGTTTTAAAAATAGCTACCAGATGTGACCATTGCTTGAATTTTTCAGGAGGCGTCATCAGTTGTTCAAATGTTAAAGGCAACAATCTAGCAGGTATCACAAAGTGGCTTTACGTGAGCAGAAACCTGGAAAAAAGAAACATTGTGAGCGTGGACAGTATTTTAGACGACATCATTACAGTGAGGTGTCACGTTTTGGGGAAAAATGTTTCGAATTCAAAAATGGTGCAGATGGTAGAAAGAGGAACTTTGCCACGAGCAGGAAGGACGGTGACTCAGAACAAACAGAATATCCAAAATATATTTACTGAACATTCCCGCCCTGGGTTCACGTTATGCACTCCAATTCAACTTCGAAAGTCTCGTGATGACCCTCGTTCATGAATGAACCCTGTCGATGCCGAATGCCCCATCCCATTACCTGATCCAGGTTCAAAGCAGAGAAGGGCAAATAGTCTCCGTTTAATGTAGATCACAGTTTAAAAAGTCTCTGTTTAATGTAGGAACTCTTTAACTAGTCTGTTTAAGGTAGGGCACTGTTTACATACTCACTGTTTAATGTAGGGCACTCTTTTAAGAGTCAGTTTAATGTAGGCCACTGTTTAAATATTCTCTAATGAGGGGCAAGGTTCAAATAGTCTGTTTCAAGTAGGACAGTGTTTAAATGGCCTCTGTTTAATGTAGGGCACTGTTTAAATACTCTGTTTAATGTAGGGCACTCTTTTAAGAGTCAGTTTAATGCAGGGCACTGTTTAAATAGGCTTTGTTTAATGTGGCACACTGTTTAAATAGTCTCTTTTTAATGTAGGCCACTGTTTAAATAGTCTCTAATGAGGGGCACTGTTTAAATAGTCTGTTTAATGTAGGACAGTGTTTAAATGGTCTCTGTTTAATGTAGGGCACTGTTTAAATAGTCTCTGTATAATGTAGGGCACTGTTTAAATAGTCCCTGTTTAATGTAGGGCTCTGTTTAAATAGTCTCTGTTTAATGTAGAGCTCTGTTTAGATATTCTATCTTTAATGCAGAACTGTTTAAATAGTCTCAGTCTAATATAGGGCACTTTTTTAATAGTCTGTTTAATGTAGTGCACTGTTTAAACGGTCTGTGTTTAATGTAGGGCACTGTTTAAATAGTCTGTTTAATGTAGGCCACTGTTTAAATAGTCTCTGTTTAATGTAGGGCACTGTTTAAATAGTCTATAATGAGGGGCACTGTTTAAATAGTCTCTGTTTAATGTAGGGCACTGTTTAAATAGTCTGTTTAATGTGGGCCACTGTTTAAATATTCTCTGCTTAAAAATGGACACTGTTTATATAGTCTCTGTTTAATGTTGGACACTGTTCTAATAGTCTCTGTTTAATGTAGGACACTGTTTAAATAGACTCTGTTTAATGTAGGGAACTGTGTTAAAAGACTGTTTAAAGCAGGACTGTTTAAATAGTCTCTGTTTAATGTAGGTCACGGTTTAAATAGTCTCTAATGATAGAAGAAGAAGGAGCCCTGAAGAAGGAGCCGTGCTCCGAAAGCTCGTGTTTGAAACAAACCTGTTGGACTTTAACCTGGTGTTGTAAGACTTCTTACTGTATAATGTAGGACAGTGTTTAAATAGTATCTGTTTAATGTAGGCCACTGTTTAAATATACTCTGTTTAATAATGCGCAGTTTAAACGGTCTCTGTTTAATGTAGGGCACTGTTTAAACGTTCTGTTTAATCTAGGGCACTGTATAAATAGTCTCTGTTTAATGTAGGGCACTGTTTGCTCAGCAATTTTGCGTTGTCGCGTCTCCTGAAGGCCTCCTTGTAGAATGCTGACCCGGAGATCAGAGGCTGAATGTCCTTGACTGCTGAAGTGTTCCCCAACTGGAAGGGAACAGTCCTGCCTGTTGATAGTCGCACGATGCCCGTTTATTCGTTGTCGTCGCACGATGCCCGTTTATTCGTTGTCGTCGCACGATGCCCGTTTATTCGTTGACGACAACGAATAAACGGGCATCGTGCGACTATCAACAGGCAGGACTGTTCCCTTCCAGTTGGGGAACACTTCAGCAGTCAAGGACATTCAGCCTCTGATCTCCGGGTCAGCATTCTACAAGGAGGCCTTCAGGAGACGCGACAACGCAAAATTGCTGAGCAAAAACTTATAGCTAAGTTCCGCACGCATGAATGCGGACTCAACCGGGATCTGGGATTCATGTCGCATTACATTCGGCCCCCACCAACAAGCCTGGACTTGCAGAGGCCTACCGACTGAACTGGCTTGGGACAATTCACACCTCTTTAACCTGGAGTTACCTCTCTCTCTGCATCTTTGATGATTTGATTGCCTGCAGGTGCTCGCATTCCGGGGCATCTCTGACTGTGTCTATATAAACATTTCTGGAACAAGCCTTTCCATTCACCTGAAGAAGGAGCCGTGCTCCGAAAGCTCGTGTTTGAAACAAACCTGTTGGACTTTAACCTGGTGTTGTAAGACTTCTTACTGTGTTTAATGCAGGGCACTGTTAAAATAGTCTTTGTTTAATGAGGCGCACTGTTTAAATCGTCTCTATTTAATGTAGGCCACTGTTTAAATAGTCTCTAATGAGGGGCATTGTTTAAATAGTCTGCTTAATGTAGGACAGTGTTTAAATAGTCTCTGTTTAATGTAGGGATTTACATAGTCTATCTTTACTGCAGGACTGATTTAAATAGTCTCTGTTTAATGTAGGGCACGGTTTAAAAGTTTAAAAGTCTGTTTAATGTAGTGCACTGTTTAAACGGTCTGTGTTTAATGTAGGGCACTGTTTAAATAGTCACTGTTTAATGTGTGACACTGTTTAAATAGTCTCTGTTTAATGGAGGGCACTGTTTAAACAGTCTGTTTAATTTAGGGCACAGTTTCAACGGCATCTGTTTAATGTAGGGCACCGTTTAAATAGTCTGTTTAATGTAGGGCTCTGTTTAAATAGTTTCTGTTTAATGTAGGGTTCTGTTTAAATAGTCCATCTTTAATGCAGGACTGTTTAAATAGTCTCTGTTTAATGTAGGGCACTTTTTTAATAGTCTGTTTAATGTAATGCACTGTTTAAACTGTCTGTTTAATGTTGGGCACTGTTTAAATACTCTGTTTAATGTAGGGCACTGTTTACATAGTCAGTTTAATGTAGGGCACTCTTTTAATAGTCTGTTTAATGCAGGGCACTGTTAAAATAGTCTTTGTTTAATGAGGCGCACTGTTTAAATCGTCTCAATTTAATGTAGGCCACTGTTTAAATAGTCTCTAATGAGGGGCATTGTTTAAATAGTCTGTTTAATGTAGGACAGTGTTTAAACGGTCTGTGTTTAATGTAGGGCACTGTTTAAATAGTCTCTGTTTAATGTAGGGCACTGTTTAAATAGTCTCTGTGAATGTAGGGCTCTGTTTAAATAGTCTCTGTTTAAAGTAGGGCTCTATTTAAATAGTCTATCTTCAATGCAGGACTGTTTAAACAGTCTCTGTTTAATGTAGGGCACGGTTTTAATAGTCTGTTTAATGTAGTGCACTGTTGAAACGGTCTGTGTTTAATGTAGGACGCTGTTTAAATAGTCTCTGTTTAATGTAGGGCACTGGTTCAATAATCTGATTAATGTAGGCTAGTTTAAATAGTCTCTGTTTAATGTAGGGCACTGATTAAATAGAGTCTGTTTAATGTAGGGCTCTGTTTATATAGTCACTGTTTAATGTTCGGCTCTGTTTAAATAGTCTCTCTTTAATGTAGGGCATGGTTTTAATAGCCTGTTTAATTTAGGGAACAGTTTCAACGGCCTCTGTTTAATGTAGGGCACTGTTTAAATAGTCTGTTTAATGTAGGGCACTTTTAATAGTCTGTTTAATGCAGGGCACTGTTAAAATAGACTGTTTAATGAGGCGCACTCTTTAAATAGTCTCTATTAAATGAAGGCCACTGTTTAAATAGACTCTAATGAGGGGCACTGTTTAAATAGTCTGTTTAATGTAGAGTAAGAAGTCTTACAACACCAGGTTAAAGTCCAACAGGTTTGTTTCAAACACGAGCTTTCGGAGCACGGCTCCTTCTTCAGGTGAAGAAGGAGCCGTGCTCCGAAAGCTCGTGTTTGAAACAAACCTGTTGGACTTTAACCTGGTGTTGTAAGACTTCTTACTGTGCTCACCCCAGTCCAACGCCGGTTTTAATAGTCTGTTTAATGTAGTGCACTGTTTAAACGGTCTGTGTTTAATGTAGGGCACTGTTTAAATAGTCTCTGTTTAATGTCGGACACTGTTTAAATAATTTGATTAATGTAGGCTACTGTTTAAATAGTCTCTGTTCAATGCAGGGCACTGATTAAATAGACTGTTTAATGTAGGGCTCTGTTTAAATAGTCTCTGTTTAATGTAGGGCTCTGTTTAAATAGTCTCTCTTTAATGTATGGCACGGTTTTAATAGCCTGTTTAATGTAGGGCACTGTTTCAACGGTCTGTGTTTAATGTCGGGCTCTGATTAAAGAGTCTCTGTTTAATGTAGGGCTCTGTTTAAATAGTCTCTGTTTAATGTAGGGCACGATTTTAATAGTCTCTGTTTAATGTAGTGCACTGTTTAAATAATCTGATTAATGTAGGCTACTGTTTAAATAGTCTCTGTTCAATGTAGGGCACTGATTAAATAGACACTGTTTAATGTAGGGCTCTGTTTAAATAGTCTCTCTTTAATGTATGGCACGGTTTTAATAGCCTGTTTAATGTAGGGCACTGTTTCAACGGTCTGTGTTTAATGTAGGGCTCTGATTAAAGAGTCTCTGTTTAATGTAGGGCTCTGTTTAAATAGTCTCTGTTTAATGTAGGGCACGATTTTAATAGTCTCTGTTTAATGTAGTGCACTGTTTAAATAATCTGATTAATGTAGGCTACTGTTTAAATAGTCTCTGTACAATGTAGGGCACTGATTAAATAGACACTGTTTAATGTAGGGATCTGTTTAAATTGTCTCTGTTTAATGTAGGGCTCTGTTTAAATAGTCTCTCTTTAATGTATGGCACGGCTTTAATAGCCTGTTTAATGTAGGGCACTGTTTCAACGGTCTGTGTTTAATGTAGGGCTCTGATTAAAGAGTCTCTGTTTAATGTAGGGCTCTGTTTAAATAGTCTCTGTTTAATGTAGGGCTCTATTTTAATAGTCTATAATGCAGGACTGTTTAAATAGTCTCTGTTTAATGTAGGGCACGATTTTAATAGTCTCTGTTTAATGTAGTGCACTGTTTAAATAATCTGATTAATGTATGCTACTGTTTAAATAGTCTCTGTTCAATGTAGGGCACTGATTAAATAGACTCTGTTTAATGTAGGGCTCTGTTTAAATTGTCTCTGTTTAATTTAGGGCTCTGTTTAAATAGTCTCTCTTTAATGTAGGACTGTTTACATAGTCTCTGTTTAATGTAGGGCACGGATTTAATAGTTTGTGTTTAATGTAGGCCGCTGTTTAAATAGTCTCTAATGAGGGGCACTGTTTAAATAGTCTGTTTAATGTTGTGCACTGTTTAAACGGTCTGTGTTTAATGTAGGGCGCTGTTTAAATAGTCTCTGTTCAATGTAGGGCTCTGTTTAAATAGTCTCTGTTTAAAGTAGGGCTCTATTTAAATAGTCTATCTTCAATGCAGGACTGTTTAAATAGTCTCTGTTTAATGTAGGGCACGGTTTTAATAGTCTGTTTAATGTTGTGCACTGTTTAAACGGTCTGTGTTTAATGTAGGGCGCTGTTTAAATAGTCTCTGATTAATGTAGGGCACTGTTTCAATAATCTGATTAATGTAGGCTAGTTTAAATAGTCTCTGTTTAATGTAGGGCACTGATTAAATAGACTGTTTAATGTAGGGCTCTGTTTAAATAGTCACTGTTTAATGTAGGGCTCTGTTTAAATAGTCTCTCTTTAATGCAGGACTGTTTAAATAGTCTCTATTTAATGTAGGGCATGGTTTTAATAGCCTGTTTAATTTAGGGAACAGTTTCAACGGCCTCTGTTTAATGTAGGGCACTGTATAAATAGTCTGTTTAATGTAGGGCACTTTTAATAGTCTGTTTAATGCAGGGCACTGTTAAAATAGACTGTTTAATGAGGCGCACTCTTTAAATAGTCTCTATTAAATGAAGGCCACTGTTTAAATAGACTAATGAGGGGCACTGTTTAAATAGTCTGTTTAATGTCGGGCACTGTTTAAATAGACTGTTTAATGTAGGGCACGGTTTTAATAGTCTGTTTAATGTAGTGCACTGTTTAAACGGTCTGTGTTTAATGTAGGGCACTGTTTAAATAGTCTCTGTTTAATGTCGGACACTGTTTAAATAATTTGATTAATGTAGGCTACTGTTTAAATAGTCTCTGTTCAATGCAGGGCACTGATTAAATAGACTGTTTAATGTAGGGCTCTGTTTAAATAGTCTCTGTTTAATGTAGGGCTCTGTTTAAATAGTCTCTCTTTAATGTATGGCACGGTTTTAATAGCCTGTTTAATGTAGGGCACTGTTTCAACGGTCTGTGTTTAATGTCGGGCTCTGATTAAAGAGTCTCTGTTTAATGTAGGGCTCTGTTTAAATAGTCTCTGTTTAATGTAGGGCACGATTTTAATAGTCTCTGTTTAATGTAGTGCACTGTTTAAATAATCTGATTAATGTAGGCTACTGTTTAAATAGTCTCTGTTCAATGTAGGGCACTGATTAAATAGACACTGTTTAATGTAGGGCTCTGTTTAAATAGTCTCTCTTTAATGTATGGCACGGTTTTAATAGCCTGTTTAATGTAGGGCACTGTTTCAACGGTCTGTGTTTAATGTAGGGCTCTGATTAAAGAGTCTCTGTTTAATGTAGGGCTCTGTTTAAATAATCTGATTAATGTAGGCTACTGTTTAAATAGTCTCTGTTCAATGTAGGGCACTGATTAAATAGACACTGTTTAATGTAGGGATCTGTTTAAATTGTCTCTGTTTAATGTAGGGCTCTGTTTAAATAGTCTCTCTTTAATGTATGGCACGGTTTTAATAGCCTGTTCAATGTAGGGCACTGTTTCAACGGTCTGTGTTTAATGTAGGGCTCTGATTAAAGAGTCTCTGTTTAATGTAGGGCTCTGTTTAAATAGTCTCTGTTTAATGTAGGGCTCTATTTTAATAGTCTATAATGCAGGACTGTTTAAATAGTCTCTGTTTAATGTAGGGCACGATTTTAATAGTCTCTGTTTATTGTAGTGCACTGTTTAAATAATCTGATTAATGTATGCTACTGTTTAAATAGTCTCTGTTCAATGTAGGGCACTGATTAAATAGACTCTGTTTAATGTAGGGCTCTGTTTAAATTGTCTCTGTTTAATGTAGGGCTCTGTTTAAATAGTCTCTGTTTAATGTAGGACTGTTTACATAGTCTCTGTTTAATGTAGGGCACGGATTTAATAGTTTGTGTTTAATGTAGGCCACTGTTTAAATAGTCTCTAATGAGGGGCACTGTTTAAATAGTCTGTTTAATGTAGGACAGTGTTTAAATGGCCTCTGTTAAATCAAGGGCACTGTATAAATCGTCTCTGTTTAACGTTGGCCACTGTTTAAATATTCCTGTTTAATAATGGACACTGTTTAAATAGTCTGTTTAATAATGGACTCTGTTTAAATGGTCTCTGTTTAATGTAGTACACTGTTTAAAACGTCTCTGTTTAATGCAGAACACTGTTTAAACTGTCTCTGTTTAATGTAGGACACTGTTTAAATAGTCTCTGTTTAATGTAGGGCACTGTTTAAATAGTCTCTGTTTAATGTAGGGCACTGATAAAATAGTCTGTTTAATGTAGGGCTCTGTTTAAATAGTTTCTGTTTAATGTAGGGTTCTGTTTAAATAGTCCATCTTTAATGCAGGACTGTTTAATAGTCTCTGTTTAATGTAGGGCACTTTTTTAATAGTCTGTTTAATGTAATGCACTGTTTAAACTGTCTGTGTTTAATGTAGGGCACTGTTTAAATACTCTGTTTAATGTAGGGCACTGTTTACATAGTCAGTTTAATGTAGGGCACTCTTTTAATAGGCTGTTTAATGCAGGGCACTGTTAAAATAGTCTTTGTTTCATGAGGCGCACTGTTTAAATCGTCTCAATTTAATGTAGGCCACTTTTTAAACGGTCTCTGTTTAATGTCGGGCACTGTTTAAATAGTCTCTAATGAGGGACTCTGTTTAATGTAGGGCACTGTTTACATAGTCAGTTTAATGTAGGGTACTCTTTTAATAGTCTGTTTAATGCAGGGCACTGTTAAAATAGTCTTTGTTTAATGAGGCGCACTGTTTAAATCGTCTCTATTTAATTTAGGTCACTGTTTAAATAGTCTCTAATGAGGGGCATTGTTTAAATAGTCTGTTTAATGTAGGACAGTGTTTAAACGGTCTGTGTTTAATGTAGGGCACTGTTTAAATAGTCTCTGTTTAATGTAGGGCACTGTTTAAATAGTCTCTAATGAGGGGCACTGTTTAAATGGTCTCTGTTTAATGTAGGGCACTGTTTAAACGGTCTGTTTAATCTAGGGCACTGTATAAATAGTCTCTGTTAATGTAGGGCACTGTTTAAATAGTCTCTAATGAGGGGCACTGTTTAAATAGTTTGTATAATGTAGGACAGTGTTTAAATAGTATCTGTTTAATGTAGGTCACTGTTTAAATATTCTCTGTTTAATAATGCGCAGTTTAAACGGTCTCTGTTTAATATAGGGCACTGTATAAATTGTCTCTGTTTAATGTAGGGCACTGTTTAAATACTCTGTTTAATGTAAGGCACTGTTTACATAGTCAGTTTAATGTTGGGCACTCTTTCAATAGTCTGTTTAATGCAGGGCACTGTTAAAATAGTCTTTGTTTAATGAGGCGCACTGTTTAAATCGTCTCAATTTAATGTAGGCCACTGTTTAAATAGTCTCTAATGAGGGGCATTGTTTAAATAGTCTGTTTAATGTAGGACAGTGTTTAAACGGTCTGTGTTTAATGTAGGGCACTGTTTAAATGCTCTCTGTTTAATGTAGGGCACTGTTTAAATAGTCTCTAATGAGGGGCACTGTTTAAATAGTCTCTGTTTAATGTAGGCCATTGTTTAAATAGTCTGTTTAATGTAGGCCACTGTTTAAATAGTCTCTAATGAGGGGCACTGTTTAAATAGTTTGTATAATGTAGGACAGTTTAAATAGTATCTGTTTAATGTAGGTCACTGTTTAAATATTCTCTGTTTAATAATGCGCAGTTTAATCGGTCTCTGTTTAATGTAGGGCACTGTTTAAACGGGCTGTTTAATCTAGGGCACTGTATAAATAGTCTCTGTTAATGTAGGGCACTGTTTAAATACTCTGTTTAATGTAGGGCACTGTTTAAACAGTCTCTTTTTAATGTAGGGCACTGTTTAAACGGTCTCTGTTTAATGTAGGGCTTTAAATAGTCTATCTTTAATGCAGGACTGTTTAAATAGTCTCTGTTTAATGTATGGCACGGTTTTAATGGTCTGTTTAATGTAGTGCACTGTTTAAACGGTCTGTGTTTAATGTAGGGCACTGTTTAAATTGTCTCTGTTTAATGTAGGGCACTGATTAAATAGACTGCTTAATGTAGGGCTCTGTTTAAATAGTCTCTCTTTAATGCTGGACTGTTTAAATAGTCTCTGTTTAATGTAGGGCACGGTTTTAATAGCCTGTTTAATCTAGGGCACTGTTTCAACGGTCTGTGTTTAATGTAGGGCACTGTTTAAATTGTCTGCTTAATAATGGACACTGTTTAAATAGTCTCTGCTTAATGTAGGGCACTGATTAAATAGACTGTTTAATGTCGGGCTCTGTTTAAATAGTCTCTGTTTAATGTAGGGCTCTGCGTGTCAGTCAGTGAGGAAGTGGGCGAGCGAGGAAACCGTGGTTTAATAAAGTTGAATCACTTGTCAAGAGGAATAAGGAGGCTGATGTCAAGATGAGTCATGAAGGTTCAGAAGACGCTCGAGAGTTACATGTTAGCAAGGAAGGACCTAAAGAGAGAGCTAAGAAGATCAAGGAGGGGACATGAGTAGTCTTTGGCAGGTTGCTGAAGGATAACACTAAAGCTTTCTATAGATATGTCAGGAATAAAAGAATGACCAGTGTAGCCAACTGGGGTGACCGCTGCCCAAACACAAAATGGAAGATTGCAAGGAATGCAGGGAAAATTGGACATGTAAAAAAGCAAGAAGCTTGCAGTGCTTGTATATTTCGACTGCTACAGAAACCAGTTTTGGCTGTTGCTGAAACCAGGCAACGTTGTGAAAAGAAACAGTTAGCATATTAATGAGGCGACACCGGGCGATCCCCAGGCACAAAAGATACAATTTAGCACTAACCGATACATTGAATAGAAGGCCAGACTTTTTGGCGCCAAAGAAGCCCAAACCAACGAGTCCCAAGAACCGCCCCAGTGATCGAGCTACTGCCCCGCTATTGGGGAATTCGAATCAATCGATTGGGAAGAGACCCAATCGATTGCAAGAGTATAGAGGGTCCGCCCAGGCGCAAGACCCTGAGAGGAGTATAAAACAGAAACCCCGACGCCAGCTCTCTCTCTGCCAGCCTCTCCTCGACCAGCGAGCCCTCCCAGCATAACACCGTTGCAGCAGAAGAACTTTGTGCAGGAGAGGTCTGGGCAGAAGCCGCCTGCAAGTAAGTCACAACGCACGCTACGGGAATAGACACTCCTGAACCCTTTAGACCATAACCACTGGAAACCTGCGGACCCTGGACAAAGCTGGAAGCCGCTGTTCCCTGATCCAGCAGTCCCCTTATCCAGATAAGTATTTTGCCTAGTAGTGGTAGGATTATTCTAGTCTTATAGTTTATATGCATGATTAGTAGATTATTATAATATAATAAACGTGTCTTGTTTGAACTTACTAATTGGTGTATGGTTTTATTGCTTTGAACTTGACCTTGAAACTTGTGGCGGTATCTTAACTGTACCTGGCGACTCCAAAGCTAAGTAACGAAACAGAGCCAAATTGAGTGTTAGGCACATTCACCCAGAACGAGCAACACCAGGGTAAGAGCAGGGCCAGTCAAGGACAGCAGTGGGAAGTTGTGCGTGGAGTCCGAGGAGATAGGAGAGGTGCTAAATGAATATTTGTCGTCAGTGTTCACACAGGAAAAAGACAATGTGGTCGAGGAGAAACTGAGATACAGACTACTAGACTAGAAGGGCTTGAGGTTCATAAGGAGGAGATGTTAGCAATTCTGGGAAGTGTGAAAATAGATAAGCCCCCTGCGCCGGATGGGATTTATACTAGGGTTCTCTGGGAAGCTAGGGAGGAGATTGCTGAGCCTTTAGCTTTGATCTTTATGTCATCATTGTCTACAGGAATAGTTCCTGAAGACTGGAGGATAGCAAATGTTGTCCCCTTGTTCAAGAAGGGGAGTAGAGACAACCCCGTAACTACAGATCAGTGAAATTTACTTCTGTTGTGGGAAAAGTCTCAGAAAGGTATATAAGAAATAGGATGTATAATCATCTGGAAAGGAATAATTTGAGTAGATATAGTCAATACGGTTTTGTGAAGGGTAGGCCGTACCTCATACACCTTATTGAGTTCTTTGAAAAGGTGACCAAACATGCGGACGAGGTTAAAGCAGTTGATGTGGTGTATATGGATTTCAATGAAGCGTTTGATAAGGTTCCGCACGGTAGGCTATTGCAGAAAATACGAAGGCATGGGAGTCTGGGTGATTTAGCAGCTTAGATCAGAAATTGGCTAGCTTGAAGAAGACAAAGTGTGGTGGTTCATGGGAAATGTTCAGTCTGGAGTCCAGTTACTAGTGGGGTACCACAAGGATCTGTTTTGGGGCCACTGCTGTTTGTCATTTTTATAAATGACCTGGGGGAGGGCGTAAAAGGATGGGTGAGTAAATTTTCAGATTGCACTAAAGTCAGTGGAGTTTAGGACAGTGCGGAAGGATGTTACAAGTTACAGAGGGACATAGATAAGCTGCAGAGCTGGTCTGAGAGGTGGTAAATGGAGTTGAATGCAGAAAAGTGTGAGGTGATTCATTTTGAAAGGATTAACAGGAAAACAGAATACAGGGCTAATGGTACGTTTCTTGGTTGTGTGGATGAGCAGAGAGATCTCGGTGTCCATATACATAGATGCATAAAAGTTGCCACCCAGGTTGAGAGGGTTGTTAAGAAGGCGTATGGTGTGTTGGCTTTTGTTGGTAGAGGGATTGAGTTTCGGAGCCATGAGGTCATGTTGAAACTGTACAAAACTCTGGTGCGGCCGCATTAGGAGTATTGCGTGCAATTCTGGTCGTCGCATTATAGGAATGATGTTGAAGCATTAGAAAGGGTACAGAGGAGATCTAACAGGATGTGGCCTGGTATGGAGGGAAGATCTTATGAGGGAAGGCTGAGAGACTTGAGGCTGTTTTCGTCAGAGAGAAGTAGGTTAAGAGGTGACTTAATTGAGGCATACAAGATGATCAGAGGATTAGATAGGGTGGACAGTGAGAGCATTTTTCCTCGGATGGCGATGTCTAGCAGGATCGGACATAGCTTTAAAGTGAGGGGAGATAGATATAGGACACATGTCAAAGGTATGTTCTTTATTCAGAGAGTAGTAAGGGCGTGGAATGCCCTGCCTGGAACAGAAATGGACTCGCCAAGATTAAGGGCATTTAAATGGTCATTGGATAAACATATGGATGTTAAGCGAATCGTGTAGATGGGCTTCAGAGTGGTTTCACAGGTCAATGTAACATCGAGGGACAAAGAGCCAGTCCTGCGCTCTAATGTTCTATCTTCTCTATGTGGTCAGAACGTGGAATATTGGAGTTTGGACGCCTTGTTCAAGTTGCACAAGGCATAAATACGGCTACACTTGGAATGATGTGTAAAGTTCTGGTCTCATTATTATAGAGATGATATTATTAAACTAGAAAGAGTGCAGAAACTTTTTTCTAGCATGCAACCGGAAATTGATAGTTTGTACTGTTAGACTGGGACATATTCCCCTGGAATGTAGGTGGCAGAGCGGTGAATGTCTCCAGCTATATCAGATTATTTGGACAGGGATAAGGTACATCGGCAACACATTTTCCCGAAGGTAGGGGAGGCTAAAACAAGCATGCACAGTTTTAAGGTTAGAGGGGAGACATAGAAAAGGGTCCAGAGAGTACTTTCTTCAGAAATTGTGTGCTGAGTGTCTGGACCGAGTTGTCAGAGGCAGTAATAGCAGTGGGTACAATTGAGTCTCATTAAGGGGATCAGGGGTTATGGGGAGATGGCAGGGAATGCGGCTGAGAAAATATCAGCCATGATTCAATGGGCCGAGTGGCCTCATTCTGCTCCTTTGACTTATGGTTTTTATGATCTTTTAAAAAGCATTTATTAGAGTTACATGCGAGACATTTGTATGGATAGATGTTGGACAAATGTCGGCAATTGAGACAAGCCTCGTGGTAAACACTGGTCGGCATGGACAAGTTGGGCCAAAGGGCCTGTTTCCATTCTTTAAACCGATATGACTATGTGGCCCTATCCCACCTTCCAGCTCTTTAAAGCTGCCGATCGAGCACTCCAGCTCCATGTCCAAGTGATTTTGATATTTTACTTTGAGTGTCTGCCCCTATCATTCTCATGAGGGAATGAAAGGATCTGAGGAACAGGCAGAAAATGACATTGAGGCAGAACCTCAGCTGTGATCAAACTGAATGTTGGGGCAGGAGTGAGTGGCCGTGTTGTCTCCGTATGCTGTCACTTGCTATCAGTTCCAGTCGCCAAAGTACTCGAAGGTGAACATAACTGCGAGATAATATTTTTAAATTACCTCTTTCCAACAATTATTTAAATGTTCTAGGACACAGTTCAATTAGCTGGTCTGCTCTGCCTGTGAGATTGGTGGAGGCAGATACAACAGTGGTTTCAAATTTCAACGTGAGAAATGACAGCAATCAAATGCCTGCCTGTGGGGAATAGTCGGTCGGGTAAATTGAATGATCTGCCATTCTATAGAGACGCTGAGGTTAAACAGAATTAATGTCCTCCGTCGCTACTTCACATACTTTTAAGTTTTTGGTCACGTCTGGCTGTGAGATGAGGTGCATCAACACCTGGAGTTCTCCCTCAATGTTACCCACCACGACGAATATGATCACCGTCATCCTTTATATACAACGTGTCCGTGTTTGAAGACAGCGTCAGCTTCAGCTCTGGTTACTTCACAGCAACAACTCAACTGTAAATTCGAACCTGTCTCACCGTGGGCGCTGCCTCACGTTTTTAGTATTTTCCAAAGCATGCGTGTTGCATGAATAAAAGCAACAGCACATTTAGAATTTGAAGTAAGTGTATTTTGTTTAGAAGTTGCGTTAATCTGTCTTAAAAAGCGGCTTGTACCACGTGTTTACCTTCTGATCTCACACTGCGGAAACACAAGTTCGATTCCAGCTCTGTCCAAGAACAGACCTAGCATACTTGTCAATTACTCACAACCTAAATGGAAGAAAACAGCAGGCACATTGCTTAATCCATTTTTTCCACGTGAAACGCTGTTCCACCGATCTCCAAGAACACTCAGTGAGTTCGAAAGGATCGAGGACTAAGCAGAGGGGTTGATTGCTCCTCCTGCCACAGGCATTCAATCTCTCCGCCACAGCCATCCCAAACTGCGCCACAATAACTTAACAAAGTTCCTCAGGCAATTGTTCCATAGACAGCGCCTTCCAGACCTAGCAGCAACTCTCGTTTGCTGTAAAAGTGATCGTTTTAATGCACTGGTGCTCTGAATTTCAAGGGCCTGAACTCTTCTGCATTCTTTTTTTTTTTTAAATAGAGTCCCCAATACATTTTTTCCAATTAAGGGGCAATTTAGCGTTGGCAATCCATCGAACCTGCACATCTTTGGGTAAGGGGGTGAAACCGACACAAACACTAGGAGAATGTTCAAACTCCACACGGACTCGGACCGAGAGCCTGGATGGAACCTGGCAATTCGGCGCCGTGAGGCAGTAGTGCTAACCTCTGGGCCAGCTTGCTGCCTCCGTTGTTACACTCGAACGGTGGAATGAATCATGTAACTTTTACTGCAGAGAAAACTGCTGTATTTCTAACAGCATGAATCCTGGAACACAGAAACAATGTGGTTTTAGCAGTAAGGTGAAACAGAGTGGTGTTCAATCTAACCTGGATTTAAAAACACTTTCCCCCTTTCCCTCTTTAACACTCTCCTTTGTTCTGATTTGTTCCGCTTGGTTTCGGGTAAAGACTTCAGTTGCTGCCTGTTCACCTCAGCAGCATATTCTTCGGGATTTCCTTTTCAGTCAGACATATTTTGCGACTTTGTTGCCGTTTGGAGCCACAGCAAACATGATGAATAATTGGCAGGACGTGCAGACTCCGCACAAACAGTGACCCAGCCGGGAGCCGAACCTGGGACTGTGAAGTATTTATGCTAACCACCATGCTACCGTGCTGCCCCTAACAGTCTTGTTCAAGTTGTACAAGACATTTTTTTAAGGTACATCTTTCCAACAATTATTTCAATGTTCTAGGATACAGTTCAGTTATCTGGTCTGCAGTAGCCTGAGAGATTGGCGGTGACAGATACAACAGTGGTTTCAAATTTCAAAGTGAGAAATTAGAGAAATCAAAAGCCTGCCTCTGGGGAAAGGTCGGTCAAGTGGGATTGAATGATCTGCCATTCTATTGAGCCGCTGCGGTTAAACGGAATGAAGGTTTTGGTCACGTCTGCTTGTGTGATCAAATGAAAATCGCTTATTGTCACTGGTAGTCTTCAATGAAGTTACTTGAAAAGCTCCTAGTCGCTACATTTCAGCGCCTGGTATGGGGACGATGATGTGCACCAACACACTGGATTTTTCCCTCAATTTTACTCACGACGGAGATTATGATTACGCTAATGCTTTATATACACGGTGTCAATGCTTGATGCCCGCTACAGCTTTAGCTCACTGGTTACTTCACAGCATTAGCTTAACTACAAGTTCGAACTTGTCTCGCCGTGGGCGCTGTCTGACGTTTTTACTATTTCCAATTCAAGAGTGTTGCACCAATTGAAAGGACCCAGGTTTCTAAATTAGAAGTAGGTGTATTTTTTAAAGGTTGCACTGAAATTACTTTTTAATGCGGCCTGTGCCACATGTTCACTTTCTGGTTTCTCACTGCGGACACACAAGTTCGATTCCAGCTCTGCACAATCACTGACCTATTTCATTTGATTTGATTCATTATCCTCACGTTATAATTATTCAGAGAAAATAATTGTTTCTTGCTGCGATTCACAGAAAGCATACCGTTCATAGGGAAGGAAGGAGAGACTGCAGAATATAATGTTACAGTTGTGGTTGGAGTGAAGAGGACATAGCAACTTAATACGAGGTCGGTCCATTAAAACGTCTGACGGCAGCAGGGAAGAAGCTGTTCTTGAGTCGTTTGGAACTTGACCTCAAACATTGGTATCTTTTCCTGACGGAAGAAGGTGGAAGAGTGTGTATTCGCGCAGCGTGGGGTCCTTAAATACGTTGGCTGCCTTTCTGAGTCAGCGGGAATTATAGAGAGTCAATGGATGGGAGGCTGGTTTGCGTGATGGATTGGACTGCATTCACGACCTGCGGTCTTGGGCAGAGCAGGATCCATATCGGATTAATGCTTTCTATGGTGCATCGGTAAAAGTTGGTGAAAGTCATAGCTGATATGCCAAATATCCTTAGTGTTCTAAGAAAGCAGACTCGTTGGTGGATTTTCTTAACTATAGTGTCGGCATGGAGGGAACAGGATAGGTTGTTGGTGATCTGGACACCTAAAATGTTGATGTTTCTAACCTTTGTACTTCACTCCCATTGATGTAGACCAGGGGCATGTTCTCCACTACGCTTCCTGAAGTCGATGACAAACTCCTTCGTTTTTTTGACATTGAGGGAGAGATTATTGTCGTCGCACCAGTTCACCAGATTCTCTATCACGCTTTCTCAATTATTCACGACATAAATGGATGAAAAGTGCATTTAGGAAATTTACTTGATTGATTATCTGATTCATAATTTAGAAACAAGATTGTGCTATGGGCGTGCTCCTTTAAGAAAGGATTTGGTCTCATCACATGGCTTCACTGATGTCATTTTGATGGTGAACCTGAGCTGTTTCTGTGTGATGTGTTTACCTCCACTTTCAATTTTGATTGCGGTAGACGTAGACAGAAAAATAAGTGTTTTGGCCTGTTTCTCTGTTTTCATTATTAATATCTGACTCAGCAAAACACCAATTGATTATATCTATCTGCTTTTGGAAATTAAAAAATACAGTTTTCTCTCCGGAATGGTTTAACCTGCTGGTGAGACGAGATTAGTATCTCAGAAAAAGGCAGTCTTATTCCAGTGAAAATGCAGAGTGCTGGACCACGACTTTTCATTGTGGTTTTTGGTACATGGGATTTTGTTTTTGAATTTAAACAGTTGAGGGGCAATTCATTAAGTGTTATACATTGATTACTGTTGACATTGACACCATCCAGGACCAAGCATCCCGCTTGATTGCTCCCCCTTCCAGAAACATTCAATCCCACCACCACAAACGCACTGTGGCAGCCCTGTGTACCATCCCAAAATGCACTGCAGGATCTCACCAAGGTTCCTTATACAGCAACTTCCAAATGCACGACCACTATCATCTTGAAGCACAAGAACTCCCAAAAAGCACCGTGGGCGTACCCATGCATCACGGGCAGCAGCGGTTCAATCGCGACCTTCTGAAGGGCAATTTGGAATGGGAACTAAATGCTGCCCTAACGAGGAACTCGCAAATCCCATAATAATGATGTTGTTGCTTTGAATTCCTTGGGCCCAGGATGAACTGATTTCCATTATTACGGTGGAGTGCATCATATCACTTCTGCATCATCGGACCCTGGATCTGAGGTATTTCTAACAGCATGAATCCTGGAACAAAGAAACAATGTGGCTGTAGCAGTAAGGTGGAACGGAGTGGTGAGCAATCTAACCTGGATTTAAACACTTACTCCCCCTTTCTCTCTTTAAAACTCTCCTTTGTTCTGATTCTGTTTTGTTCCTCTTGGTTTATAATGTAGATTTAAGTTGTTGCCGTTCACCAAAGCAGCATATCCGACGTGATTTATTTTTCAGTCAGACATATTTTGCGACTTTGTTGCCGTTTGGAAACATGATGAATAATTGGTACTTCACAGCACTGATGGAGGATATTTGCTCCATCATTACTGTGTCTGTCCCCATCATTACTGTTCTACAGACACGTGGTCAGAACAGAACATAGTGCAGAAACGTTTTTTCCAGGATGCTACCGGAAATTGATAGTTTGAGATATAGAACATAGAACATAGAACGATACAGCGCAGTACAGGCCCTTCGGCCCACCATGTTGCCCCGACATGGAATGTCAAAAACTAAAGGCCATCTAACCTACACTATGCCATTATCATCCATATGCTTATCCAATAAACTTTTAAATTCCCTCAATGTTGGCGAGTTCACTACTGTTGCAGATAGGGCATTCCACGGCCTCACCACTCTTTGCGTAAAAAACCTACCTCTGACGTCTGTCCTATATCTATTACCCCTCAATTTAAGGCTATGTCCCCTCGTGCTAGCCACCTCAATCCGCGGGAGAAGGCTCTCAGTGTCCACCCTATCTAACCCTCTGATATTTTTGTATGCCTCTATTAAGTCACCTCTTAACCTTCTTCTCTCTAACGAAAACAACCTCAAGTCCATCAGCCTTTCTTCATAAGATTTTCCCTCCATACCAGGCAACATCCTGGTAAATCTCCTCTGCACCCGTTCCAAAGCTTCCACGTCCTTCCTATAATGAGGCGACCAGAACTGTACGCAATACTCCAAATGCGGCCGCACCAGAGTTTTGTACAGTTGCAACATGACCTCATGGCTCCGGAACTCAATCCCTCTACCAATAAAGGCCAACACACCAGAGGCCTTCTTCACAACCCTATCAACCTGGGTGGCAACTTTCAGGGATCTATGTACATGGACACCGAGATCCCTCTGCTCATCCACACTGCTAAGAATTTTACCATTAGCCAAATATTCCGCATTCCTGTTATTCTTTCCAAAGTGAATCACCTCACACTTCTCTACATTAAACTGCATTTGCCACCTCTCAGCCCAGCTCTGCAGCTTATCTATGTCCCTCTGTAACCTGCAACATCCTTCCACACTGTCTACAACTCCACCGACTTTAATGTCGTCTGCACATTTACTCACCCAACCTTCTGCGCCCTCCTCTAGGTCATTTATAAAAATGACAAACAGCAACGGCCCCAGAACAGTTCCTTGTGGTACGCCACTCGTAACTGAACTCCATTCTGAACATTTGCCATCAACCACCACACTCTGTCTTCTGTCAACTAGCCAATTTCTGATCCACATCTCTAAATCACCCTCAATCCCCAGCCTCCGTATTTTCTGCAATAGACGACCGTGGGGAACCTTATCAAACGCTTTACTGAAATCCATATAAACCACATCAACTGCTCTACCCTCGTCCAGCTGTTCAGTCACCTTTTCAAAGAACTCGATAAGGTTTGTGAGGCATGACCTACCCTCACAAAACAATGCTGACTATCCCTAATCATATTATTACTATCTAGATGATTATAAATCGTATCTCTTAAAATCCTCTCAAAGTCTTTACCCACAACAGACAACATAGGATGGGTTTGTTAGACTAGGATATATTCCCCTGGAATGTGGGTGGCAGAGGGGTGAATTTATCCACGATTATTTGGACAGAGATAAGGTACATCGGCAACATATTTTCCAGAAGATAGGGGAGGCTAAAACAAACATGCGCAGGTTTATGGTAAGAGGGGAGACATCGAAAAGGGTCCAGAGATTAATTTCTTCACACATTTTTTGCTGAGTGTCTGAACCGAGTTGTCAG
The DNA here is from genome assembly GCF_902713615.1 of Scyliorhinus canicula. Taxonomy (NCBI): domain Eukaryota; kingdom Metazoa; phylum Chordata; class Chondrichthyes; order Carcharhiniformes; family Scyliorhinidae; genus Scyliorhinus; species Scyliorhinus canicula. Next base: position 710,696 of record NW_024055728.1, read on the forward strand.
AGGCAGTAATAGAAGTGGGTACAATGGTGACTCATTAAGGAGATTTAAATGGTATTTTAAAAATAATTCAGAGAGTTACATTCGAGAATTTGGTATGGTGGGATGTTGGCCAAATGTTGGCAATTGAGACAAGACTCGTGGTACACACTGAGCGGCTTGGACAAGTTGGGCCGACCTCTACGCTGCTAACCAATATGACTCTGTGAACATATCCCACCTTCCAGCTCTATTACGCTGCTCATTAGAGCACTCCAGCTCTATGTCCAAGTGATTTTGATATTTTACTTTGGGTGTCTGCCTCTGTCATTCTCATGGACAATGGTCCTTGAGGGATTAAAAGGATCTGAGGAACAACAGGAAATGACATTTAGGCAGAAGCTCAGCTGTGATCGAACTGAATGTTGGGGCAGGAGTGAGTGGCCGGGTCGTCTCCCTATGTTGTCACTTGATTTCAGTTCCAGTTGCAACAGTGCTCGCAGACGAATATAACTGCGAGATAATATTTTTAAAGTACATCTTTCACAACTATTTCAATGTTCTGGGATGCAGTTCAGTTATCTGGTCTGCACTGCCTGAGTGATTGGCGGTGACAGATACAACAGTGGTTTCAAATTTCAATGTGAGAAATGACAGGAATCAAGTGACTGCATCTGGGGAAAGGTAGGTCGAGTGGGATTGAATGATCTGCCATTCTATAGAGACGCTGAGGTTAAACGTAATCAATGTCCTCCGTCGCTACTTCACGCACTTTTAAGTTTTTGGTCACGTCTGGCTGTGAGATGAGCTACATCAATACCTGGAGTTCCACCTAAATGTTACCCACCACGGCGAGTATGACCACCGTCATCCTTTATATACAATGTGTCCGTGCTAGATTCCAGCGTCAGCTTTAGCTCCCTGGTTACTTCACAGCATCAACTTAACTGTAAGTTCCAGCCTCTCTCACCGTGGGCGCTGCCTGATGTTTTTAATATTTTCCAATGCATGCGTGTGACATGAATAAAAGCAGCAGCACATTTAGAATTAGAAGTAAGTGTATTTTGTTTCGAGGTTGCGTTAATCTGTCTTAAAAAGCGGCTTGTGCCACGTGTTTACTTTCTGATTTCACACTGCAGAAACATAAGTTCGATTCCAGCTCTGTCCAAGAACAGACCTATCACACTTTGTCAATTACTCAGAACATAAATGGAGGAAAAGAACATTAACGACTATCTATTGTACATTTTTGTAAATTTTGGAACAAAATTGTTATAGCAGGCAAATTGATTAATCCATTTTTCCACGTGAAACGCTGTTCCCCAGATCTCCAAGAAAACTCGGGGAGTTCGAAAGGATCGAGGACCAAGCAGTCGGTTTGATTGCTCTTCCTGCCACAGTCATTGAATCCCTCCGCCACAGCCATCCCAAGCTGCACCACAATAACTCAACAAAGTTCATCAGGCAATTGTTCCACAGAAAGCGCCTTCCAGACCTAGCAGCAACTCTCATATGCGGTAAAAGTGATCGTTTTAATGCATTTGTGCTTTGAATTTCAAGGGCCTGAACACTTCTGCATTCTTTTTAATAAAACATTAGAGTCCCCAATACATCTTTACCAATAAAGGAGCAACTTAGCGTTGTCAAACCACCGAAACTGCACATATTTGGATAGTGGGGGTGAAACCGACACAAACACGAGGAGAATGTGCAAACTTCACACGGACTCTGACCGAGAACCGGAATCGAACCTGGTAATTCGGCGCCGTGAGGCAATAGTGCTAACCACTGGGCCAGCTTGCTGCCTCTGTCGTTACATTCTAACGGTGGATTGAATCACGTAACTTCTGCTGCAGAGAAAACTGCTGTATTTCTAACAGCATGAATCCTGGAACACAGAAACCATGTGGTTGTAGCAGGAAGGTGGAACGGAGTGGTGTGCAATCTAACCTGGATTTAAACATTCACTCCCCCTTTCTCTCTTTAACACTCTCCTTTGTTCTGATTTGTTCCGATTGGTTTCGGGTACAGATTGAATTTGCTGCCATTCACCTCAGCACCATATTCATCGGGATTTCCTTTTCAGTCAGACATATTTTGCGTCATTGTTGCCGTTTGGAACCACAGCAGACATGATGACTAATTGGCACTTCAGAGCTCTGAAGGAGCATATTTGCTCCATTATTACTGTGTCTGTCCCCATCATTACTGTTCTACAGAACATTGAATATCGGAGTTTCGGCGTCTTGTTCAAGTTGTACAAGACATTAATAAGGCTACGGTTGGATTGATGTGCAAAGTTCTGGTCTCACTATTATATTGATGATATTATTCAACTAGAAAGAGTGCAGAAACATTTTTCCAGGATTCCGCAGATCTCGAAGAAAACTCGGTGAGTTCGAAAGGATCGAGGACCAAGCAGTGGGTTTGATTGCTCCTCCTGCCACAGGCATTGAGTCCCTCCGCCACAGCCATCCCAAGCTGCACCACAATAACTCAACAAAGTTCCTCAGGCAATTGTTCCACAGAAAGCGCCTTCCAGACCTAGCAGCAACTCTCATATGCGGTAAAAGTGGTCGTTTTAATGCATTTGTGCTTTGCATTTCAAGGGCCTGAACACTTCTGCATTCTTTTTAAAAAAAACATTACAGTCCCCAATACATATTTACCAATTAAGGGGCATTTTAGCGTTGTCAAACCACCGAACCTGCACATATTTACTGTCTGTTTTTATATTCTGAGCAAGTTTACTCTCATACTCTATCTTACTCTTCTTTATAGCTTTTTTAGTAGCTTTCTGTTGGCCCCTAAAGATTTCCCAGTCCTCTAATCTCCCAGCAATAGTTGCCACTTTATATGCTTTTTCCTTCAATTTGATACTCTCCCTTATTTCCTTAGATATCCACGGTCGATTTTCCTTCTTTCTTCCGTCCTTCCTTTTTGTTGGTATAAACCTTTGCTGAGCACTGTGAAAAATCGCTTGGAAGGTTCTCCACTGTTCCTCAACTATTCCACCAGAAAGTCTTAGCTCTCAGTCTACCTTAGCTAGTTCTTCTCTCATCCCCTTGTAATCTCCTTTGCTTAAACACAAAACACTAGTATTTGATTTTACTTTCTCACTCTCCATCTGTATTTTAAATTCCACCATATTGTGATCGCTCCTTCCGAGAGGATCCCTAACTATGAGATCATGAATCAATCCTGTCTCATTACACAGGACAAGATCTAGGACCGCTTGTTCCCTCGTAGGTTCCATTACATACTGTTCTAGGAAACTATCGCGGATACATTCTATAAACTCCTCCTCACGGTTGCCTTGACCAACCTGGTTATACCAATCGACATGTAGATTAAAATCCCCCATGATAACTGCTGTACCATTTCTACATGCATCAGTTATTTCTTTGTTTATTGCCTGCCACACCATCTCGTTACTATTTGGTGGCCGATAGACTACTCCTATCAGTGACTTTTTCGCCTTACTATTCCTGATTTTCACCCAAATGGATTCAACCTTATCCTCCATAGCACCGATGTCATCCCTTACTATTGCCCGGATGTCATCCTTAAATAACAGAGCAACACCACCTCCCTTACCATCCACTCTGTCCTTCCGAATAATTTGATACCCTCGGATATTTAACTCCCAGTCGTGACCATCCTTTAACCATGTTTCAGTAATGGCCACTAAATCATAGTCATTTACGATGATTTGTGCCATAAACTCATTTACTTTATTCCGAATACTACGAGCATTCAGGTAAAGTACCCTTTTGTTGGTTTTTTTTACCTCTGTTTTGAATCTTAACATCTCCAGTTTTATTCCTTTTGTTATTACTGGGCCTATTCACTGTGCTCCCCTCAGTCACTGTACCTTGTACTGTCGCCCTTATGGATTTCTGACTATGTCTTCTCTGCCTTGCACTTTTCCCCTTACTTCCTTTTGTTTCTGTCCCTGTTTTACTACCTTCCAACTTCCAGCATTGGTTCCCATCCCCCTGCCACATTAGTTTAAACCCTCCCCAACAGCTCTAGAAAACACCCCCCCTAGGACATCGGTTCCAGTCCTGCCCAAGTGCAGACCGTCCAGTTTGTACTGGTCCCACCTCCCCCAGAACCGGTCCCAATGCCCCAGGAATTTGAATCCCTCCCTCTTGCACCATCTCTCGAGCCACGCATTCATCCTATCTATCCTGACATTCCTACTCTGACTAGCTCGTGGCACTGGTAGCAATCCTGAGATTACTACCTTTGAGGTCCTACTTTTTAGTTTAACTCCTAACTCCCTGAATTCCGCTTGTAGGACCTCATCCCGTTTTTTACCTACATCGTTGGTGCCTATGTGCACCACGACAGCTGGCTGTTCACCCTCCCCCCCCCCCCAGAATGCCCTGCAGCCGCTCCGAGACATCCTTGACCCTTGCACCAGGGAGGCAACTTACCATCCTGGAGTCTCGATTGCGTCCACAGATACGCCTGTCTATTCCCCTTACGATCGAGTCCCCTATCACTATAGCCCTGCCATTTTTCTTCCTGCCCTGCTGTGCAGCAGAGCCAGCCATGGTGCCATGAACCTTGCTGCTGCTGCCTTCCCCTGGTGAGCCATCTCCCTCAACAGTATCCAAAGCGGTATATCTGTTTTGCAGGGAGATGACCGCAGGGGACACCTGCACTGCCTTCCTACTCTTGCTCTTTCTTTTGGTCACCAATTTTCTATCTCCCTCAGTAACCTTCACCTGCGGTGTGACCAACTCGCTAAACGTGCTATCCACGACCTCCTCAGCATTGCGGATGCTCCAAAGTGAGTCCATCCGCAGCTCCAGAGCCGTCAAGCGGTCTAACAAGAGGTGCAACTGAACACACTTCTTGCACGTGAAGGAGCCAGGGACAGTGGACGTGTCCCTGAGCTCCCACATCGCACACGAGGAGCATGACACGGGTCTGGGATCTCCTGCCATGTCTTAAACCCTTGGTAAACTTAAACAACTAGAATTTCAAAATAAAAATAAATAAATTAGACAATGAAAAGAAAAAGAGAGACTACTTACCAGTCACTTACCAGGGTTAAAAAGCACCTCCTCACACTCTGCACCGAATTACCTCACTGCACCAAATTACCAAGTTTAAATCTCTCACTCTGTATGAGTCTCACTCCGGATGTGACTCCTAGAAAAGTGCTCGCTTACTGTGTGCGCTCTCTGTCTGTCTTTTATACAGACCTCAGCTAACCGATGACTCAAAAAAAAACCATAACTTCAAAGAGAATAATGCAATGTGCCCCTAAACAGGCCTCAACAGGCCTCAGGTGATTGACAGATAACTGCCTCTCAGCAATTAGGGTGGGGGCAGCTTCAACCAATCAGACACTAAGCTCCACACTGCACTTTTAACTGAAAAACACCAGAATTAGATTTTCCACTTACCTTTGCTGATTTACCTCACTGCACCAAATTACCAAGTTTAAATCTCTCACTCTGTATGAGTCTCACTCCGGATGTGTCTCCTGGAAAAGTGCTCGCTTACTGTGTGCGCTCTCTGTCTGTCTTTTATACAGACCTCAGCTAACCGATGACTCAAAAAAAAACCTTAACATCAAAGAGAATAATGCAATGTGCCCCTAAACAGGCCTCAACAGGCCTCAGGTGATTGACAGATAACTGCCTCTCAGCAAGAACTCAACAAAGTTCCTCAGGCAATTGTTCCACAGAAAGCGCCTTCCAGACCTAGCAGCAACTCTCATATGCGGTAAAAGTGATCGTTTTAATGCATTTGTGCTTTGAATTTCAAGGGCCTGAACACTTCTGCATTCTTTTTTAAAAAACATTAGAGTCCACAATATATCTTTACCAATTAAGGGGCAACTTAGCGTTGTCAAACCACCGAACCTGCACATATTTGGGGAGTGGGGGTGAAACCGACACAAACACGAGGAGAATGTGCAAACATCACACGGACTCTGACCGAGAACCGGAATCGAAACTGGCAATTCGGCGCCGTGAGGCAATAGTGCTAACCACTGGGCCAGCCTGCTGCCTCTGTCGTTACATTCTAACGGTGGAATGAATCATGTAACTTCTGCTGCAGAGAAAACTGCTGTATTTCTAACAGCATGAATCCTGGAACACAGAAACCATGTGGTTGTAGCAGTAAGGTGGAACGGAGTGGTGTGCAATCTAACCTGGATTTAAACACTCACTCCTCCTTTCTCTCTTTCACACTCTCCTTTGTTCTGATTTGTTCCGATTGGTTTCGGGTACAGATTGAATTTGCTGCCATTCACCTCAGAAGCATATTCTTCGGGATTTCCTTTTCTGTCAGACATATTTTGCGTCTTTGTTGCCGTTTGGAACCACAGCAGACATGATGAATAATTGGCACTTCAGAGCTCTGAAGGAGCATATTTGCTCCATCATTACTGTGTGTGTCCCCATCATTACTGTTCTGCAGAACATTGAATATCGGAGTTTCGGCGTCTTGTTCAAGTTGTACAAGACATTAATAAGGCTACGGTTGTATTGATGTGCAAAGTTATGGTCTCACTATTATATAGATGATATTATTCAACAAGAAAGAGTGCAGAAACATTTTTCCAGGATGCTACCGGAAATTGATAGTTTGAGTTTGTTAGACTGGGTCATTTTCCACAGGAATGTGGGTGGCAGAGGGGAGAATTTCTCCAAGCTTATTTGGGCAGGGAAAAGGTACATCGGTAACATATTTTCCCGAAGGTAGAGGAGGCTAAAACAAGAATGCACAGGTTTAAGGTAAGAGGGGAGAAATAGAAAAGTGTGCAGAGAGCAATTGCTTCACAAATTACGTGCTGAGTTTCTGTACCGAGTTGTCAGAGGCAGTGATAGAAGTGGGTACAATTGTGTCTCATTAAGGGGATCAGGGGTTATGCGGAGAAGGCAGGAGAATGGGTATGAGAAAATATCAGCCATAATTCAATGGCGGAGCAGACTCGATGGGCCGAGTGGCCTAATTCTGCTCCTATGTCCCATGGTTTTTATGGTCTTTTAAAAAGCATTTAGAGATTTAAATGCGAGAAATTGGTATGGATGGATGTTGGCCAAATGTTGGCAATTGAGACAAGAGTCGTCGTACACATTGAGCGGCATGGAGAAGTTGGGTAGACCTCTTCGCTGCCCACCTCTATGACTCTTAGTCCCTATCCCACCTTCTAGCTATATTACGCTGCACATTTGAGCATTCCAGCTCTATGTCCAAGTTATTTTGATATTTTACTTTGTGTGCCTGCCTCTGTCATTCTCTTGGACAATGGTCCTTGAGGGAATGAAAGGATCTGAGGAACAGGAAGGAAATGACATTGAGACAGAACCTCAGCTGTGATCAAACTGAATGTTGGGGCAGGAGTGAGTGGCCCTTCCGTCTCCCTATGTTGTCACTTGCTATCAGTTCCAGTTGCAACAGTACTCACAGACGAATATAACTGCGAGATAAGATTTTCTAAAAATGATTTCAATGTTCTGGGATACAGTTCAGTTCTCTGGTCTGCACTGCCTGTGAGATTGGTGAGGGAAATACAACAGTGGTTTCAATTTTCAATGAGAGAAATGACAGGAATCAAGTGCCTGCCTCTTGGGAAAGGTAGGTCGAGTTGGATTGAATCATCTGCCATTCTATGGAGACGCTGAGGTTAAACGTAATCAATGTCCTCCGTCGCTACTTCACGCACTTTTAAGTTTTTGGTCACGTGTGGCTGTGAGATGAGCTACATCAACACCTTGAGTTCCACCTAAATGTTACCCACCACGGCGAGTATGACCACCGTCATCCTTTATATACAATGTGTCCGTGCTAGAAGCCAGCGTCAGCTTTAGCTCACTGGTTACTTCACAGCATCAACTTAACTGTAAGTTCGAGCCTGTCTCACCGTGGGCGCTGCCTGATGTTTTTAATACTTTCCAATGCATGCGTGTGACATGAATAAAAGCAGCAGCACATTTAGAATTAGAAGTAAGTGTATTTTGTTTAGAGGTTGCGTTAATCTGTGTTAAAAAGCGGCTTGTGCCACGTGTTTACTTTCTGATTTCACACTGCGGAAACACAAGTTCGATTCCAGCTCTGTCCAAGAACAGACCTATCACACTTTGTCAATTACTCAGAACCTAAATGGAGGAAAAGAACATTAACGATTTTCTAATGTACATTTTTGTAAATTTCGGAACCAATTTGTTATAGCAGGCTAATTGATTAATCTATTGTTTTCCACGTGAAACGCTGTTCCCCAGATCTCCAAGAAAACTCGGGGAGTTCGAAAGGATCGAGGACCAAGCAGTCGGTTTGATTGCTCCTCCTGCCACAGGAATTGAATCGTTCCGCCACAGCCATCCCAAGCTGCACCACAATAACTCAACAATGTTCCTCAGGCAATTGTTCCACAGAAAGCGCCTTCCAGACCGAGCAGCAACTCTCATATGCGGTAAAAGTGATCGTTTTAATGCATTTGTACTTTGAATTTCAAGGGCGTGAACACTTCTGCATTCTTTTTAATAAAACATTAGAGTCCCCAATACATCTTTACCAATTAAGGAGCAACTTAGCGTTGTCAAACCACCGAACCTGCACATCTTTGGGTAGTGGTTGTGAAACCGACACAAACACGAGGAGAATGTGCAAACTTCACACGGACTCTGACCGAGAACCGGAATCGAACCTGGTAAATCAGCGCCGTGAGGCAATAGTGCTAACCACTGGGCCTGCTTGCTGCCTCTGGCGTTACATTCTAACGGTGGAATGAATCATGTAACTTCTGCTGCAGAGAAAACTGCTGTATTTCTAACAGCATGAATTCTGGAACACAGAAACCATGTGGTTGTAGCAGTAAGGTGGAACGGTGTGATGTGCAATCTAACCTGGATTTAAACACTCACTCCCCCTTTCTCTCTTTAACACTCTCCTTTGTTCTGATTTGTTCCGATTGGTTTCGGGTAAAGATTGAATTTGCTGCCATTCACCTCAGCAAAATATTCTTCGGGATTTCCTTTTCAGTCAGACATACTTTGCGTCTTTGTTGCCGTTTGGAACCACAGCAGACATGATGAATAATTGGCACTTCAGAGCTATGAAGGAGCATATTTGCTCCATCATTACTGTGTCTGTCCCCATCATTACTGTTCTACAGAACATTGAATATCGGAGTTTCGGCGTCTTGTTGAAGTTGAACAAGACATTAATAAGGCTATGGTTGGAATGATGTGCAAAGTTCTGGTCTCACTATTATATAGATGATCTTATTCAACAAGAAATAGTGCAGTAACATTTTTCCAGGATGCTACCGGAAATTGATAGTTTGAGTTTGTCAGACTGGGACATTTTCCACTGGAATGTGGGTGGCAGAGGGTAGAATTTCTCCAAGATTATTTGGACAGGGAAAAGGTACATCGATAACATATCTTCCCGAAGGTAGAGGAGGCTAAAACAAGCATGCACAGGTTTAAGGTAAGAGGGGAGTCATAGAAAAGTGTGCAGAGAGCAATATCTTCACAAATTACGTGCTGAGTGTCGGTACCGAGTTGTCAGAGGCAGTGATAGAAGTGGGTACAATTGTGTCTCAATAAGGGGATCAGGGGTTATGCGGAGAAGGCAGGAGAATGGGAATGAGAAAATATCAGCCATTATTCAATGGCGGAGCAGACTCGATGGGCCGAGTGGCCTAATTCTGCTCCTATGTCCCATGGTTTTTATTGTCTTTTAAAAAGCATTTAGAGATTTAAATGCGAGAAATTGGTATGGATGGATGTTGGCCAAATGTTGGCAACTGAGACAAGACTCGTCGTACACATTGAGCGGCATGGAGATGTTGGGTAGACCTCTACGCTGCCAACCTCTATGACTCTTAGTCCCTATTCCACCTTCCAGCTCTATTACGCTGCACATTCGAGCATTCCAGCTCTATGTCCAAGTTATTTTGATATTTTACTTTGTGTGCCTGCCTCTCTCATTCTCTTGGACAATGGTCCTTGAGGGAATGAAAGGGTCTGAGGAACAGGAAGGAAATGGCATTGAGACAGAACCTCAGCTGTGATCAAACTGAATGTTGGGGCAGGAGTGAGTGGCCCTTTCGTCTCCCTATGTTGTCACTTGCTATCAGTTCCAGTTGCAACAGTACTCGCAGACGAATATAACTGCGAGATAAGATTTTCCAAAAATGATTTCAATGTTCTGGGATACAGTTCAGTTATCTGGTCTGCACTGCCTGTGAGATTGGTGAGGGCAATACAACAGTGGTTTCAATTTTCAATGTGAGAAATGACAGGAATCAAGTGCCTGCCTCTGGGGAAAGGTAGTTCGAGTGGGATTGAATGATCTGCCATTCTATAGAGACGCTGAGGTTAAACGTAATCAATGTCCTCCGTCGCTACTTCACGCACTTTTAAGTTTTTGGTCACGTCTGGCTGTGAGATGAGCTACATCAATACCTGGAGTTCCACCTAAATGTTACCCACCACGGCGAGTATGACCACCGTCATCCTTTATATACAATGTGTCCGTGCTAGAAGCCAGCGTCAGCTTTAGCTCACTGGTTACCTCACAGCATCAACTTAACTGTAAGTTCGAGCCTGTCTCACCGTGGGCGCTGCCTGATGTTTTTAATACTTTCCAATGCATGCGTGTGACATGAATAAAAGCAGCAGCACATTTAGAATTAGATGTAAGTGTATTTTGTTTAGAGGTTGCGTTAATCTGTCTTAAAAAGCGGCTTGTGCCACGTTTTTTCTTTCTGATTTCACACTGCGGAATCACAAGTTCGATTCCAGCTCTGTCCAAGAACAGACCTATCACACATTGTCAATTACTCAGAACATAAATAGAGGAAAAGAACATTAACGATTATCTATTGTACATTTTTGTAAATTTCGGAACAAAATTGTTATAGCAGGCAAATTGATTCATCCATTTTTTTTCCACGTGAAACGCTGTTCCCCAGATCTCCAAGAAAACTCGGTGGGTTCGAAAGGATCGAGGACCAAGCAGTGGGTTTTATTGCTCTTCCTGCCACAGGCATTGAATCCCTACGCCACAGCCATCCCAAGCTGCACCACAATAACTCAACAAAGTTCCTCACGCAATTGTTCCACAGGAAGCGCCTTCCAGACCTAGCAGCAACTCCCATATGCGGTAAAAGTGATCGTTTTAATGCATTTGTACTTTGAATTTCAAGGGCCTGAACACTTCAGCATACTTTTAAAAAAAACATTACAGTCCCCAATACATCTTTACCAATTAAGGGGCAATTTAGCGTTGTCAAACCACCGAAACTGCACATATTTGGATAGTGGGGGTGAAACCGACACAAACACGAGGAGAATGTGCAAACTTCACAAGGACTCTGACCGAGAACCGGAATCGAACCTGGTAATTCGGCGCCGTGAGGCAATAGTGCTAACCACTGGGCCAGCTTGCTGCCTCTGTCGTTACATTCTAACGGTGGAATGAATCATGTAACTTCTGCTGCAGAGAAAACTGCTGTATTTCTAACAGCATGAATCCTGGAACACAGAAACCATGTGGTTGTAGCAGTAAGGTGGACCGGAGTGGTGTGCAAACTAAACCTGGATTTAAACGCTCACTCCCCCTTTCTCTCTTTAACACTCTCCTTTGTTCTGATTTGTTCCGATTGGTTTCGGGTAAAGATTGAATTTGCTGCCATTCACCTCAGCAGCATATTCTTCGGGATTTCCTTTTCAGTCAGACATACTTTGCGTCTTTGTTGCCGTTTGGAACCACAGCAGACATGATGAATAATTGGCACTTCAGAGCTATGAAGGAGCATATTTGCTCCATCATTACTGTGTCTGTCCCCATCATTACTGTTCTACAGAACATTGAATATCGGAGTTTCGGCGTCATGTTCAAGTTGTACAAGACATTAATAAGGCTACGGTTGGATTGATGTGCAAATTTCTGGTCTCACTATTATATGGATGATATTATTCATCTAGAAAGAGTGCAGAAACATTTTTCCAGGATGCTACCGGAAATTGATAGTTTGAGTTTGTTAGACTGGGACATTTTCCACAGGAATGTGGGTGGCAGAGGGGAGAATTTCTCCAAGCTTATTTGGACAGGGAAAAGGTACATCGGTAACATATTTTCCCGAAGGTAGAGGAGGCTAAAACAAGAATGCACAGGTTTAAGGTAAGAGGGGAGAAATAGAAAAGTGTGCAGAGAGCAATTGCTTCACAAATTACGTGCTGAGTTTCTGTACCGAGTTGTCAGAGGTAGTGATAGAAGTGGGTACAATTGTGTCTCATTAAGGGGATCAGGGGTTATGCGGAGAAGGCAGGAGAATGGGTATGAGAAAATATCAGCCATAATTCAATGGCGGAGCAGACTCGATGGGCCGAGTGGCCTAATTCTGCTCCTATGTCCCATGGTTTTTATGGTCTTTTAAAAAGCATTTAGAGATTTAAATGCGAGAAATTGGTATGGATGGATGTTGGCCAAATGTTGGCAATTGAGACAAGAGTCGTCGTACACATTGAGCGGCATGGAGAAGTTGGGTAGACCTCTTCGCTGCCCACCTCTATGACTCTTAGTCCCTATCCCACCTTCCAGCTATATTACGCTGCACATTTGAGCATTCCAGCTCTATGTCCAAGTTATTTTGATATTTTACTTTGTGTGCCTGCCTCTGTCATTCTCTTGGACAATGGTCCTTGAGGGAATGAAAGGATCTGAGGAACAGGAAGGAAATGACATTGAGACAGAACCTCAGCTGTGATCAAACTGAATGTTGGGGCAGGAGTGAGTGGCCCTTCCGTCTCCCTATGTTGTCACTTGCTATCAGTTCCAGTTGCAACAGTACTCACAGACGAATATAACTGCGAGATAAGATTTTCTAAAAATGATTTCAATGTTCTGGGATACAGTTCAGTTCTCTGGTCTGCACTGCCTGTGAGATTGGTGAGGGAAATACAACAGTGGTTTCAATTTTCAATGAGAGAAATGACAGGAATCAAGTGCCTGCCTCTTGGGAAAGGCAGGTCGAGTTGGATTGAATCATCTGCCATTCTATGGAGACGCTGAGGTTAAACGTAATCAATGTCCTCCGTCGCTACTTCACGCACTTTTAAGTTTTTGGTCACGTGTGGCTGTGAGATGAGCTACATCAACACCTTGAGTTCCACCTAAATGTTACCCACCACGGCGAGTATGACCACCGTCATCCTTTATATACAATGTGTCCGTGCTAGAAGCCAGCGTCAGCTTTAGCTCACTGGTTACTTCACAGCATCAACTTAACTGTAAGTTCGAGCCTGTCTCACCGTGGGCGCTGCCTGATGTTTTTAATACTTTCCAATGCATGCGTGTGACATGAATAAAAGCAGCAGCACATTTAGAATTAGAAGTAAGTGTATTTTGTTTAGAGGTTGCGTTAATCTGTCTTAAAAAGCGGCTTGTGCCACGTTTTTTCTTTCTGATTTCACACTGCGGAATCACAAGTTCGATTCCAGCTCTGTCCAAGAACAGACCTATCACACATTGTCAATTACTCAGAACATAAATAGAGGAAAAGAACATTAACGATTATCTATTGTACATTTTTGTAAATTTCGGAACAAAATTGTTATAGCAGGCAAATTGATTCATCCATTTTTTTTCCACGTGAAACGCTGTTCCCCAGATCTCCAAGAAAACTCGGTGGGTTCGAAAGGATCGAGGACCAAGCAGTGGGTTTTATTGCTCTTCCTGCCACAGGCATTGAATCCCTACGCCACAGCCATCCCAAGCTGCACCACAATAACTCAACAAAGTTCCTCACGCAATTGTTCCACAGGAAGCGCCTTCCAGACCTAGCAGCAACTCCCATATGCGGTAAAAGTGATCGTTTTAATGCATTTGTACTTTGAATTTCAAGGGCCTGAACACTTCAGCATACTTTAAAAAAAAACATTACAGTCCCCAATACATCTTTACCAATTAAGGGGCAATTTAGCGTTGTCAAACCACCGAAACTGCACATATTTGGATAGTGGGGGTGAAACCGACACAAACACGAGGAGAATGTGCAAACTTCACACGGACTCTGACCGAGAACCGGAATCGAACCTGGTAATTCGGCGCCGTGAGGCAATAGTGCTAACCACTGGGCCAGCTTGCTGCCTCTGTCGTTACATTCTAACGGTGGAATGAATCATGTAACTTCTGCTGCAGAGAAAACTGCTGTATTTCTAACAGCATGAATCCTGGAACACAGAAACCATGTGGTTGTAGCAGTAAGGTGGACCGGAGTGGTGTGCAAACTAAACCTGGATTTAAACGCTCACTCCCCCTTTCTCTCTTTAACACTCTCCTTTGTTCTGATTTGTTCCGATTGGTTTCGGGTAAAGATTGAATTTGCTGCCATTCACCTCAGCAGCATATTCTTCGGGATTTCCTTTTCAGTCAGACATACTTTGCGTCTTTGTTGCCGTTTGGAACCACAGCAGACATGATGAATAATTGGCACTTCAGAGCTATGAAGGAGCATATTTGCTCCATCATTACTGTGTCTGTCCCCATCATTACTGTTCTACAGAACATTGAATATCGGAGTTTCGGCGTCATGTTCAAGTTGTACAAGACATTAATAAGGCTACGGTTGGATTGATGTGCAAATTTCTGGTCTCACTATTATATAGATGATATTATTCATCTAGAAAGAGTGCAGAAACATTTTTCCAGGATGCTACCGGAAATTGATAGTTTGAGTTTGTTAGACTGGGACATTTTCCACAGGAATGTGGGTGGCAGAAGGGAGAATTTCTCCAAGCTTATTTGGACAGGGAAAAGGTACATCGGTAACATATTTTCCCGAAGGTAGAGGAGGCTAAAACAAGAATGCACAGGTTTAAGGTAAGAGGGGAGAAATAGAAAAGTGTGCAGAGAGCAATTGCTTCACAAATTACGTGCTGAGTTTCTGTACCGAGTTGTCAGAGGTAGTGATAGAAGTGGGTACAATTGTGTCTCATTAAGGGGATCAGGGGTTATGCGGAGAAGGCAGGAGAATGGGTATGAGAAAATATCAGCCATAATTCAATGGCGGAGCAGACTCGATGGGCCGAGTGGCCTAATTCTGCTCCTATGTCCCATGGTTTTTATTGTCTTTTAAAAAGCATTTAGAGATTTAAATGCGAGAAATTGGTATGGATGGATGTTGGCCAAATGTTGGCAATTGAGACAAGAGTCGTCGTACACATTGAGCGGCATGGAGAAGTTGGGTAGACCTCTTCGCTGCCCACCTCTATGACTCTTAGTCCCTATCCCACCTTCCAGCTATATTACGCTGCACATTTGAGCATTCCAGCTCTATGTCCAAGTTATTTTGATATTTTACTTTGTGTGCCTGCCTCTGTCATTCTCTTGGACAATGGTCCTTGAGGGAATGAAAGGATCTGAGGAACAGGAAGGAAATGACATTGAGACAGAACCTCAGCTGTGATCAAACTGAATGTTGGGGCAGGAGTGAGTGGCCCTTCCGTCTCCCTATGTTGTCACTTGCTATCAGTTCCAGTTGCAACAGTACTCACAGACGAATATAACTGCGAGATAAGATTTTCTAAAAATGATTTCAATGTTCTGGGATACAGTTCAGTTCTCTGGTCTGCACTGCCTGTGAGATTGGTGAGGGAAATACAACAGTGGTTTCAATTTTTCAATGAGAGAAATGACAGGAATCAAGTGCCTGCCTCTTGGGAAAGGCAGGTCGAGTTGGATTGAATCATCTGCCATTCTATGGAGACGCTGAGGTTAAACGTAATCAATGTCCTCCGTCGCTACTTCACGCACTTTTAAGTTTTTGGTCACGTGTGGCTGTGAGATGAGCTACATCAACACCTTGAGTTCCACCTAAATGTTACCCACCACGGCGAGTATGACCACCGTCATCCTTTATATACAATGTGTCCGTGCTAGAAGCCAGCGTCAGCTTTAGCTCACTGGTTACTTCACAGCATCAACTTAACTGTAAGTTCGAGCCTGTCTCACCGTGGGCGCTGCCTGATGTTTTTAATACTTTCCAATGCATGCGTGTGACATGAATAAAAGCAGCAGCACATTTAGAATTAGAAGTAAGTGTATATTGTTTAGAGGTTGCGTTAATCTGTCTTAAAAAGCGGCTTGTGCCAGGTGTTTACTTTCTGATTTCACACTGCGGAAACACAAGTTCGATTCCAGCTCTGTCCAAGAACAGACCTATCACACTTTGTCAATTACTCAGAGCATAAATGGAGGAAAAGAACATTAACGATTATCTATTGTACATTTTTGTAAATTTCGGAACAAAATTGTAATAGCAGGCAAATTGATTAATCCATTTTTTTTCCACGTGAAACGCTGTTCCCCAGATCTCCACGAAAACTCGGGGAGTACGAAAGGATCGATGACCAAACAGTGGGTTTTATTGCTCCTCCTGCCACAGGCATTGAATCCCTCCGCCACAGCCATCGCAAACTGCACCACAATAACTCAACAAAGTTCCTCAGGCAATTGTTCCACAGAAAGCGCCTTCCAGACCTAGCAGCAACTCTCATATGCGGTCAAAGTGATCGTTTTAATGCATTTGTGCTTTGAATTTCAAGGGCCTGAACACTTCTGCATTCTTTTAAAAAAAACTTTACAGTCCCCAATACATCTTAACCAATTAAGGGGCAATTTAGCGTTGTCAAACCACCGAACCTGCACATATTTGGGGAGTGGGGGTGAAACCGACACAAACACGAGGAGAATGTGCAAACTTCACACGGACTCTGACCGAGAACCGGAATCGAAACTGGCAATTCGGCGCCGTGAGGTAATAGTGCTAACCACTGGGCCAGCTTGCTGCCTCTGTCGTTACATTCTAACGGTGGAATGAATCATGTAACTTCTGCTGCAGAGAAAACTGCTGTATTTCTAACAGCATGAATCCTGGAACACAGAAACCATGTGGTTGTAGCAGTAAGGTGGAACGGAGTGGTGTGCAATCTCACCTGGATTTAAACACTCACTCCCCCTTTCTCTCTTTCACACTCTCCTTTGTTCTGATTTGTTCCGATTGGTTTCGGGTAAAGATTGAATTTGCTGCCATTCACCTCAGAAGCATATTCTTCGGGATTTCCTTTTCTGTCAGACATATTTTGCGTCTTTGTTGCCGTTTGGAACCACAGCAGACATGATGAATAATTATCACTTCAGAGCTCTGAAGGAGCATATTTGCTCCATCATTACTGTGTCTGTCCGCATCATTACTGTTCTACAGAACATTGAATATCGGAGTTTCGGGGTCTTGTTCAAGTTGTACAAGACATTAATAAGGCTACGGTTGGATTGATGTGCAAAGTTCTGGTCTCACTATTATATAGATGATATTATTCAACTAGAAAGAGTGAAGAAACATTTTTCCAGGATGCTACCGGAAATTGATAGTTTGAGTTTGTGAGACTGGGAAATTTTCCACTGTAACGTGGGTGGCAGAGGGGTGAATTTCTCCAAGATTATTTGGACAGGGAAAAGGTACATCGGTAACATATTTTCCCGAAGGTAGAGGAGGCTAAAACAAGCATGCACAGGTTTATGATAAGAGGGGAGACATAGAATAGTGTGCAGAGAGCAATTTCTTCACAAATTACGTGCTGAGTTCCTGTACCGAGTTGTCAGAGGCAGTGATAGAAGTGGGTACATTTGTGTCTCAATAAGAGGATCAGGGGTTATGCGGAGAAGGCAGGACAATGGGTATGAGAAAATATCAGCCATTATTCAATGGCGGAGCAGACTCGATGGGCCGAGTGGCCTAATTCTGCTCCTATGTCCCATGGTTTTTATGGTCTTTTAAAAAGCATTTAGAGATTTTAATGCGAGAAATTGGTATGGATGGATGTTGGCCAAATGTTGGCAATTGAGACAAGACTCGTCGTACACATTGAGCGGCATGGAGAAGTTGGGTAGACCACTACGCTGCCAACCTCTATGACTCTTAGTCCCTATCCCACCTTCCAGCTCTATTACGCTGCACATTCGAGCATTCCAGCTCTATGTCCAAGTTATTTTGAAATTTTACTTTGTGTGCCTGCCTCTGTCATTCTCTTGGACAATGGTCCTTGAGGGAATGAAAGGATCTGAGGAACAGGTAGGAAATGACATTGAGACAGAATCTCAGCTGTGGTCAAACTGAATGTTGGGGCAGGAGTGAGTGGCCTTTTCGTCTCCCTATGTTGTCACTTGCTATCAGTTCCAGTTGCAATAGTACTCGCAGACGAAAATAACTGCGAGATAAGATTTTCCAAAAATGATTTCAATGTTCTGGGATACAGTTCAGGTCTATGGTCTGCACTGCCTGTGAGATTGGTGAGGGAAATACAACAGTGGTTTCAATTTTCAATGTGAGAAATGACAGGAATCAAGTGCCTGCCTCTGGGGAAAGGTAGGTCGAGTGGGATTGAATGATCTGCCATTCTATGGAGACGCTGAGGTTAAACGTAATCAATGTCCCCCGTCGCTACTTCACGCACTTTTAAGTTTTTGGTCACGTCTGGCTGTGAGATGAGCTACATCAATACCTGGAGTTCCAGCCAAATGTTACCCACCACGGCGAGTATGGCCACCGTCATCCTTTATATACAATGTGTCCGTGCTAGAAGTCAGCGCCAGCTTTAGCTCACTGGTTACTTCACAGCATCAACTTAACTGTAAGTTCGAGCCTGTCTCACCGTGGGCGATCCCTGTTGTTCTTAATTTTTTCCAATGAATGCGTGTGACATCAATTGAAGCAGCAGCACATTTAGTATTAGAAGTAAGTGTATTTTGTTTAGAGGTTGCGTTAATCTGTCTTAAAAAGCTGCTTGTGCCACGTGTTTACTTTCTGATTTCACACTGCAGAAACACAAGTTCGATTCCAGCTCTGTCCAAGAACAGACCTATCACACTTTGTCAATTACTCAGAACATAAATGGAGGAAAAGAACATTAACGATTATCTATTGTACATTTTTGTAAACTTCGGAACAAAATTGTAATAGCAGGCAAATTGATTAATCCATTTTTTTCCACGTGAAACGCTGTTCCCCAGATCTCCAAGAAAACTCGGGGAGTTCGAAAGGATCGAGGACCAAGCAGTGGGTTTGATTGCTCCTCCTGCCATAGGCATTGAATCCCTCCGCCACAGCCATCCCAAGCTGCACCACAATAACTCAACAAAGTTCCTCAGGCAATTGTTCCACAGAAAGCGCCTTCCAGACCTAGCAGCAACTCTCATATGCGGTAAAAGTGATCGTTTTAATACATTTGTGCTTTGAATTTCAAGGGCCTGAACACTTCTGCATTCTTTTTAAAAAAACATTACAGTCCCCAATACATCTTTACCAATGAAGGGGCAATTTAGTGTTGTCAAACCACCGAACCTGCACATATTTGTGTAGTGGGGGTGAAACCGACACAAACACGAGGAGAATGTGCAAACTTCACACGGACTCTGACCGAGAACCGGAATCGAACCTGGTAATTCGGTGCCGTGAGGCAATAGTGCTAACCACTGGGCCAGCTTGCTGCCTCTGTCGTTACATTCTAACGGTGGAATGAATCAAGCAACTCCTGCTGCAGAGAAAACTGCGGTATTTCTAACAGCATGATTCCTGGAACACAGAAACCATGTGTTTGTAGCAGCAAGGTGGAACGGAGTGGTGTGCAATCTAACCTGGATTTAAACACTCACTCCCCCTTTCTCTCTTTAACACTCTCCTTTGTTCTGATTTGTTCCGATTGGTTTCGGGTAACGATTGAATTTGCTGCCATTCACCTCAGCAGCATATTCTTCGGGATTTCCTTTTCAGTCAGACATATTTTGCGTCTTTCTTGCCTTTTGGAACCATACCAGACATGATGAATAATTGGCACTTCAGAGCTCTGAAGGAGCCTATTTGCTCCATCATTACTGTGTCTGTCCCCATCATTACTGTTCTACAGAACATTGAATATCGGAGTGTCGGCGTCTTGTTCAAGTTGTACAAGAGATTAATAAGGCTACAGTTGGATTGATGTGCAAAGTTCTGGTCTCACTATTATATAGATGATATTATTCAACTAGAAAGAGTGCCGAAACATTTTTCCAGGATGCTACCGGAAATTGATAGTTTGAGTTTGTTAGACTGGGATATTTTCTACTGGAAGGTGGGTGGGAGAGGGGAGAATTTCTCCAAACTAATTTGGACAGGGAAAAGGTGCATCGGTAACATATTTTCCCGAAGGTAGAGGAGGCTAAAACAAGCATGCACAGGTTTAAGGTAAGAGGGGAGACATAGAATAGTGTGCAGAGAGAAATTGCTTCACAAATTACGTGCTGAGTGTCTGTACCGAGTTGTCAGAGGCAGTGATGGAAGTGGGTACAATTGTGTCTCAATAAGGGGATCAGGGGTTATGCGGAGAAGGCAGGAGAATGGGTATGAGAAAATATCAGCCATTATTCAATGGCGGAGCAGACTCAATGGGCCGAGTGGCCTAATTCTGCTGCTATGTCCCATGGTTTTTATGGTCTTTTAAAAAGCTTTTAGAGATTTAAATGGGAAAAATTGGTATGGATGGATGTTGGCCAATTGTTGGCAATTGAGACAAGAGTCGTCGTACACATTTAGCGGCATGGAGAAGTTGGGGAGACCTCTACGCTGCCAACCTCTATGACTCTTAGACTCTATCCCAACTTCCAGCTCTATTACGCTGCACATTCGAGCATTCCAGCTCTATGTCCAAGTTATTTTGATATTTTACTTTGTGTGCCTGGCTCTGTCGTTCGCTTGGACAATGGTCCTTGAGGGAACGAAAGGAACTGAGGGATAGGAAGGAAATGACATTGAGACAGAACCTCAGCTGTGATCAAACTGAATGTTGGGGCAGGAGTGAGTGGCCCTTTCGTCTCCCTATGTTGTGATTTGCTATCAGTTCCAGTTGCAACATTACTCACAGACGAATATAACTGCGAGATAAGATTTTCCAAAAATGATTTCAATGTTCTGGGATACAGTTCAGTTATCTGGTCTGCACTGCCTGTGAGATTGGTGAGGGAAATACAACAGTGGTTTCAATTTTCAATGAGAGAAATGACAGGAATCAAGTGCCTGCCTCTGGGGAAAGGTAGGTCGAGTGGGATTGAATGATCTGCCATTCTATAGAGACGCTGAGGTTAAACGTAATCAATGTCCTCCGTCGCTACATCACGCACTTTTAAGTTTTTGGTCACGTCTGGCTGTGAGATGAGCTACATCAATACCTGGAATTCCACCTCAATGTGACCCACCACGGCGAGTATGACCACCGTCATCCTTTATATACAATGTGTCCGTGCTAGAAGCCAGCGTCAGCTTTAGCTCACTGGTTACTTCACAGCATCAACTTAACTGTAAGTTCGAGCCTGTCTCACCGTGAGCGCTGCCTGATGTTTTTAATATTTTCCAATGCATGCGTGTGACATGAATAAAAGCAGCTGCACATTTAGAATTAGAAGTAAGTGTATTTTGTTTAGAGGTTGCGTTAATCTGTCTGAAAAGGCGGGATGTGCCACGTGTTTACTTTCTGATTTCACACTGCAGAAACACAAGTTCGATTCCAGCTCTGTCCAAGAACAGACCTCACACTTTGTCAATTACTCAGAACATAAATGGAGGAAAAGAACATTAACGATTATCTATTGTATATTTTTGTATATTTCGGAACAAAATTGTTATAGCAGGCAAATTGATTAATCCATTTTTTTCCACGTGAAACGCTGTTCCCCAGATCTCCAAGGAAACTCGGGGAGTTCGAAAGGATCGAGGACCAAACAGCCGGTTTGATTGCTCCTCCTGCCACAGGCATTGAATCCCTCCGCTCCAGCCATCCCAAGCTGCAGCACAATAACTCAACAAAGTTCCTCAGGCAATGGTTCCACAGAAAGCGCCTTCCAGACCTAGCAGCAACTCTCATATGCGGTAAAAGTGATCGTTTTAATGCATTTGTGCTTTGAATTTCAATGGCCTGAACACTTCTGCATTCTTTTTAAAAAAAACATTACAGTCCCCAATACATCTTTACCAATTAAGGGGCAATTTAGCGTTGTCAAACCACCGAACCTGCACATATTTGGGTAGTGGGGTGAAACCGACACAAACACGAGGAGAATGTGTAAACTTCACACGGACTCTGACCGAGAACCGGAATCGAACCTGGTAATTCGGCGCCGCGAGGCAATAGTGCTAACCACTGGGCCAGCTTGCTGCCTCTGTCGTTACATTCTAACGGTGGAATGAATCATGTAACTTCTGCTGCAGAGAAAAATGCTGTATTTCTAACAGCATGAATCCTGGAACACAGAAACCATGTGGTTGTAGCAGTAAGGTGGAACGGAGTGGTGTGCAATCTCACCTGGATTTAAACACTCACTCCCCCATTCTCTCTTTAACACTCTCCTTTGTTCTGATTTGTTCCGATTGGTTTCGGGTAAAGATTGAATTTGCTGCTATTCACCTCAGCAGCATATTCTTCGGGATTTCCTTTTCAGTCAGTCATATTTTGCGTCTTTGTTGCCGTTTGGAACCACAGCAGACATGATGAATAATTGGCACTTCAGAGCTCTGAAGGAGCATATTTGCTCCATCATTACTGTGTCTGTCCCCATCATTACTGTTCTACAGAACATTGAATATCGGAGTTTCGGCGTCTTGTTCAAGTTGTACAAGACATTAATAAGGCTACGGTTGGATTGATGTGCAAAGTTCTGGTCTCACTATTATATTGATGATATTATTCAACTAGAAAGAGTGCAGAAACATTTTTCCAGGATGCTCCCGGAAATTGATAGTTTGAGTTTGTTCGACTGGGACATTTTCCACTGGAATGTGGGTGGCAGAGGGGAGAATTTCTCCAAGATTATTTGGACAGGGAAAAGGTACATCGGTAACATATTTTCCCGAAGGTAGAGGAGGCTAAAACAAGCATGCACAGGTATAAGGTAAGAGGGGAGACATAGAAAAGTGTGCAGAGAGCAATTGCTACACAAATTACGTGCTGAGTGTCTGTACCGAGTTGTCAGAGTCAGTGATAGAAGTGTGTACAATTGTGTCTCAATAAGGGGATCAGGGGTGATGCGGAGAATGCAGGAGAATGGGTATGAGAAAATATGAGCCATTATTCAATGGCGGAGCAGACTCGATGGGCCGAGTGGCCTAATTCTGCTCCTATATATCATGGATTTTGTGGTATTTTAAAAAGCATTTAGAGATTTAAATGCGAGAAATTGGTATGGATGGATGTTGGCCAAATGTTGGCAATTGAGACAAGAGTCGTCGTACACATTGAGCGGCATGGAGAAGTTGAGTAGACTTCTACGCTGCCAACCTCTATGACTCTTAGTCCCTATCCCACCTTCCAGCTCTATTACGCTGCACATTCGAGCATTCCAGCTCTATGTCCAAGTTATTTTGATATTTTACTTTGTGTGCCTGCCTCTGTCATTCTCTTGGACAATGGTCCTTGAGGGATTGAAAGGATCTGAGGAACAGGAAGGAAATGACATTGAGACAGAACCTCAGCTGTGATCAAACTGAATGTTGGGGCAGGAGTGAGTGGCCCTTTCGTCTCCCTATGTTGTCACTTGCTATCAGTTCCAATTGCAATAGTACTCGCAGACAAATATAACTGCGAGATAAGATTTTCCAAAAATGATTTCAATGTTCTGGGATACAGTTCAGTTATCTGGTCTGCACTGCCTGTGAGATTGGTGAGGGAAATACAACAGTGGTTTCAATTTTCAACGTGAGAAATGACAGGAATCAAGTGCCTGCCTCTGGGGAAAGGTAGGTCGCGTGGGATTGAATAATCTGCCATTCTATAGAGACACTGAGGTTAAACGTAATCAATGTCCTCCGTCGCTACTTCACTCACTTTTAAGTTTTTGGTCACGTCTGGCTGTGGGATGAGCTACATCAATACCTGGAGTTCCACCTAAATGTTCCCCACCACGGCGAGTATGACCACCGTCATCCTTTATATACAATGTGTCCGTTCCAGAAGCCAGCGTCAGCTTTAGCTCACTGGTTACTTCACAGCATCAACTTAACTGTAAGTTCGAGCCTGTCTCACCGTGGGCGCTGCCTGATGTTTTTAATATTTTCCAATGCATGCGTGTGACATGTATAAAAGCAGCAGCACATTTAGAATTAGAAGTAAGTGTATTTTGTTTAGAGGTTGCGTTAATCTGTGTTAAAAAGCGGCTTGTGCCACGTGTTTACTTTCTGATTTCACACTGCAGAAACACAAGTTCGATTCCAGTTCTGTCCAAGAACAGACCTATCACACTTTGTCAATTACTCAGAACCTAAATGGAGGAAAAGAACATTAACGATTATCTATTGTACATTTTTGTAAATTTCGGAACAAAATTGTTACAGCAGGCAAATTGATTAATCCTTTTTTTTCCACGTGAAACGCTGTTCCCCAGATCTCCAAGAAAACTCGGGGAGTTCGAAAGGATCGAGGACCAAGCAGTCGGTTTGATTGCTCCTCCTGCCACAGGCATTGAATCCCTCCGCCACAGCCATCCCAAGCTGCACCACAATAAGTCAACAAAGTTCCTCAGGCAATTGTTCCACAGAAAGCGCCTTCCAGACCTAGCAGCAACTCTGATATGCGGTAAAAGTGATCGTTTTAATGCATTTGTGCTTTGAATTTCAAGGGCCTGAACACTTCTGCATTCTTTTTAAAAAAACATTACAGTCCCCAATACATCTTTACCAATTAAGGGGCAATTTAGCATTGTCAAACCACCGAACCTGCACATATTTGGGAAGTGGGGGTGAAACCGACACAAACTCGAGGAGAATGTGCAAACTTCACACGGACTCTGACCGAGAACCGGAATCGAACCTGGTAATTCGGCGCCGTGAGGCAATAGTGCTAACCACTGGGCCAGCTTGCTGCCTCTGTCGTTACATTCTAACGGTGGAATGAATCATGTAACTTCTGCTGCGGAGAAAACTGCTGTATTTCTAACAGCATGAATCCTGGAACACAGAAACCACGTGGTTGTAGCAGTAAGGTGGAACGGAGTGGTGTGCAATCTAACCTGGATTTGAACACTCATTCCCCCTTTCTCTCTTTAACACTCTCCTTTGTTCTGATTTGTTCCGATTGGTTTCGGGTAAAGATTGAATTTGCTGCCATTCACCTCAGCAGCATATTCTTCGGGATTTACTTTTCAGTCAGACATATTTTGCGTCTTTGTTGCCGTTTGGAACCACAGCAGACATGATGAATAATTGGCACATCAGAGCTCTGAAGGAGTATATTGGCTCCATCATTACTGTGTCTGTCCCCATCAATACTGTTCGACAGAACATTGAATATCGGAGTTTCGGTGTCTTGTTCAAGTTGTAAGAGGGGAGACATAGAAAAGGGTCCAGAGAGCAATTTCTTCACAAATTACGTGCTGAGTGTCTGGACCGAGTTGCCAGAGGCAGTAATAGAAGTGGGTAAAATTATGTCTCATTAAGGGGATCAGAGGTTATGCGGAGAAGGCAGGAAATTGTGGATAAGAAAATATCAGCCATTATTCAATGGCGGAGCAGACTCAATGGGCCGAGTGGCCTAATTCTGCTCCTATGTCTCATGGTTTTTATGGTCTTTTAATAAGCATTCAGAGAGTTACATTCGAGAAATTGGTATGGATGGATGTTGGCCCAATGTTGCCAATTGAGACAAGACTCGTGGTATACAGTGAGCGGCAAGGACAAGTTGGGCCGACCTCTATGCTGCCAACCTCTATGAATCTGTGAACATATTCCACCTTCAAGATATATTACGCTGCACATTCGAGCATTCCAGATCTATGTTCAAGTGATTTTGATATTTTAATTCGGGTGTTCTGCCTCTGTCATTCTCATGGACAATGGGCCTTGAGGGAATGAAAGGATCTGAGGAACAGGCAGGAAATTACATTTATGCAGAAGCGAACTGAATGTTGGGGCAGGAGTGAGGGGCCCTTTCGTCTCCCTATGTTGTCACTTGCTATCAGTTCCAGTTGCAACAGGAGTCGCAGACGAATATAACTGCGAGATAAGATTTTCCAACAATTATTTCAATGTTCAGGTCTGCACTGCCTGTGAGATTGGTGGAGGCAGATAAAACAGTGGTTTCAAATTTCAATGTGAGAAATGACAGGAATCAAGTGCCTGCCTCTGGGGAAAGGTCGGTCGAGTGGGACTGAAGGATCTGCCATTCTAAAGAGCCGCTGTGGTTATACCGGATTATGTTTTTGGTCATACTTGGCTGTGAGGTGAGGTGAACCAACCCACTGGAGTTTCCCCTCAGTGTTACCCACCACGGTGAGTATGACCACGGTAATCCCGTATGCACAAGGTGTCTATGCTTGACGCCAGCGTCAGCTTTAGCTCACTGGTTACTTCACAGCATCAACTTAATTGTAAATTCGATCCTGTCTCACCGTGGGCGCTGCCTGACGTTTTTAATAATTTCCAGAACATGCATGTTGCATAAATAAAAGAAGCAGCATATTTAGAATTAGAAGAATGTGGATTTTGTTCAGAAGATGCATTAATCTGTTTCAAAAATTTGCTTGTGTCACGTATTACTTTCTGATCTCACATTGCGGAAACTAGAGTTCGATTCCAGCTCCATACAATAACTGACCTATCACACTTTGGCAATTACTCACAACCTAAATGGAGGAAAACAGCATTAACGATTATCTATTACACATTTAAAAAAAGTGCTGAACAAGATTGTTTACTCAGGCAAATTGATTAATCAATTTTTTCCACGTGAAACGCTGTTCCCCATATCTGCATCAACACTCAGGGAGTTCGAAAGGATCCAGGACCAAGCAGCCGACTGATAGCTCCTCCTGCCACAAGCATACAATCCCTCCGCCACAGCCATCCGAAAATGCACCGCAATAACTCTGACAGCACCTTCCAGACCACCGCCCACTATCATTTTGAAGGACAAGAACTGCCTAAAAGCACGGTGTGTACCCACAGCTCACGGGCAGCAGCGCCTACACTAGGCAGCTCACAGACACCTTCTGAAGGGCAATTCGGGATGGATATTAAATGCTGCCCTGACAGGAAACTCGCAAATCCATTAACAGTGATCAAAACGTTGCTGCTTTGAACTTCTGGGACATGGGATGAACTGACTTCCATTATTACCGTGGAGTCCATCATACAAACTGTGCTTTATCGGAACCTGGATCTCAGGTATTTCGAACAGCATGAATACTGGAACACAGAAAGAATGAGGTTGTAGCAGTAAGGTGGAACGGAGCGGTGTGCAATCTAACCTGGATTTAAACACACTCTCCCCCTTTCTCTCTTTAACACTCTCCTTTGTCCTGATTCTGTTTTCTTCCTCTTGGTTTCGGATAAAGATTTAAGTTGCTGCCGTTCTCCTCAGCAGCATATTTTTCGGGATTTCCTTTTCAGTCTGACATATTATGTGACTTTGTTGCCGTTTGGAACCATTGCAAACATGATGAATAATTGGCACTTCACAACACTGAAGGAGCTGTTTGCTCCATCATTACTGTGTCTGTCCCCATCATTACTCTTCTACAGACACGCGGTCAGAACATTGAATATAGGAGTTTGGGCATCTTGTTCAAGTTGTCAAGACATAACTAATGCTACACTTAGAATGATGTGTGAAGTACTGGTCTCACTATTATAGAGGTGATATTATTATACTAGAAAGAGAGTAGAATTTTTTTTCTCGGATGCTACAGGAAATTGATAGTCTGAGGTATAAGATGCATTTGTTAGACTGGGACATATTCCTCTTAAATGTGGGTGGTAGAGGGGTGAAGTTTCCCAGGTCTATCAGATTATTTGGACAGAGATAAGGTACATCGGCATCATATATTCCCGAAGGTATGGGAGGCTAAAATAAACATGCAAAGCTTTAAGGTTAGAGGGGAGAGATAGAAAAGGGTCCAGAGAGTAATTTTTTCACAAATAGTGAGCTGAGTGCCTGGACCGAGTGTTCAGAGGCAGGAATAGAAGCGGGTACAATTTTGTCTTATTAAGTGGGTCAGAGGTTATGCGGAGAATGCAGGACAATGGGAATGAGAAAATATCAGCCTTTATTCAATGGCGGAGTAGACTCGATAGGACGAGTGGCCTCATTCTGCTCCTATGCCATTTGGTTTTTATGGTCTTTAAAATGCATTTAGAGAGTTACAGGCGATAAATTGGTGTGGAGGAATGTTGGCCAAATGTTGGCAATTAAGACAAGACTCGTGGTACACACTGGGAGGCATGGATAAGTTGGGCCGAATGGCCTGTTTCCATGTTGTCAACCTCTATGACACTGTCACTCTATTCCACCTTTCAGGTCTGTTACGCTGCCGATTCGAGCACTCCAGATCTACGTCCAAGTGATTTTGAAATTTTACTATGGGTGTCTGCCTGTATCTTTCTCATGGACCATGGTCATAAGGGAATGGAAGAACAGGGAAGAAATGACACTGAGGCAGAACCTCAGCTATGACCAAACTGAATGTTGGGGCAGGAGTGAGTGGCCGTGTCGTCTCCCTATGCTGTCATTTGATATCAGTTCCAGTTGCAACAGTACTCGCAGGTGAATGTAACTGCTAGATAAGATTTTTAAGTTCCATCTTTCCAACAATTATTTCAATGATCTGGGACACAGTTCAATTATCTGGTCTTCACTGCCTGTGAGATTGACGGTGACAGATACAGCAGTGGCTTTCACATTTCAATGTGAGAAATGAGAGAAATCAAATGCCTGCCTCTGGTTAAATGTCGATTGAGTGAGATTGAATCATCTGACATTGTAAAGAGCCGCTGAGGTTATACAGAATAAAGTTTTTGGTCACGTCTGGCTGTGAGATGAGGTGAAACAACGCACGAGAGTTTCCCCTTCATGTTGCCCACCACGGCGAGTATGATCACGGTAAAGCCTCTTTGCTTCCGTTCATCGGGAAAACCGCGAGGCAGGCCTCTCCAGTAAGTCAGAAAGAGAACAAGAAACAGAAAATCGCAACCAAAAACTGTTAGACAGCCACTTACCCCAGTCCCTCATCTAAACCAGAAGTACATATTGGGTGAAATAAATAAATAAATCAATAGTACACACTCCTCATGGGCCAATCAAACTATTTCAGACTATCCTGTTTGAGGCGAGGAAGAACCCGGACCCAAAGTTGTGAAAACACAAAAAGTGACAGGGACGATAACTATAAACGAGCTAAATTGGAAAACCTTGCAACTTGCACCACCACAATCAAAACTTTCCCAGTTCACGCATTTCTCACAAAGTCAATCGCCTTCTCCGCCGGATTCATGTAATGCTCCTGGTTTTGTTAAACGTAACCCAAGCGGAGGTGGTTACACTCGCCCCAATCAGACATGTTTTTTTGCAAATCTTTGTCGAACCCAGCTGGTCGCTTTGCCAGTCTGCCCAGATGCCCTGGTGAATTCGAATGCAGTGTCATTCCCAACAGTTTCCCTCGTGGCCTTCGACCATTTCAAGATCAAATGATATGAAAATCGCTTATTGTCACAAGAAGGCTTTAAATGAAGTTACTGTGAAAATCCCTCAGTCGCCACATTACGGCGCCTGTTCGGGTGGCTGGTACGGGAATTGAACCGTCCTGCTGGCCTGCTATACGTTTCTGCTCAGCGATTCTGCATTGTCGCGTGTCCTGAAGGCAGCCATGGAGAACATTTACCCGGAGATCAGAGGCTGAAGTGTTCCCCGACTGGAAGGGGAAATTTCTGCCTGGTGATTGTTGCACGATGTCCGTTCATCTGTTTTTGCAGCGTCAGCATGGTCTCGGCAATGTACCACTGTTCAGGATTTTAATCCATAAAACGACACACGCGCACACACAGGCACAGTCAAATGGAGTATAATGCAAAAAAGTGTGAGGTGATTCATTGTGGAAGGAATAATAGGAAGACAGAGTACTGGGCTAATGGGCTAATGCTAAGATTCTTGCTAGTGTGGATGAGCAGAGAGATCTTGGTGTCCATGTCCATAGATCCCTGAAAGTTGCCACCCAGGTTGAGAGGGCTGTTAAGAAGGCGTACGGTGTGTTAGCTTTTATTGGTTGAGGAATTGAGTTTCGGATCCATGAGGTCATGTTGCAGTTGTACAAAACTCTGGTGCGGCCATATTTGGAGTATTGCGTGCAGTTCTGGTCGCCGCATTATAGGAAGGATGTGGAAGCATTGGAAAGGGTACAAAGGAGATTTACAAGGATGTTGCCTGGTATGGAGGGAAGATCTTATCAGGAAAGGCTGAGGGACTTAAGGTTGTTTTCGTTGGAGAGAAGACGGTGAAGAGGTGACTTAATTGAGGCATACAAGATGATCAGAGGATTAAATAGGATGGACAGTGAGAGCTTTTTCCTCGGATGGTGAAGTCTAGCACGAAGGGACATAGCTTTAAATTGAGGGCAGATAGATATAGGACAGATGTCAGAGGTAGGTTCTTTACCTCTGTCAGAGGTAGGGGCTGGTTTAGCTCACTCAGCTAAATCGCTGGCTTTTAAACCGGCCCAGCAGGCCAGCAGCACGGTTCGATTCCCGTACCAACCTCCCCGGACAGGCGCCGGAATGTGGTGACAAGGGGCTTTTCACAGTAACTCCATTGAAGCCTACTCGTGACACTAAGCGATTTTCATTTTCATTTTTCATGTACACAGAGAGTAGTAAGGGCGTGGAACGCCCTACCTGCAACAGTAGTAGACTTGCCAACCCTAAACGCATTGAAATGGTCATTGGAAAGACATGTGCACGGTAAGGGAGTAGATTGGCTATAGAGGGGTTTCTCAATCGGCGTAACATCGAGGCCGAAGGGCCTGTACTGCGCTGTTGTATACGCTGACAGGCACACCCACAAACGCACGTACACACATAAACCTCACACACACACAACCACAGAAAAACACAGACACACACATGTCCATAAACACACCAACATACCCACACCCGTACCCACAACACACTCCCCCACACACACGAACCCGTACAACCACACGCAACAAAAACAGACACACAATCCCAGAGAGCAGTGGGTGCATGGAATGCACTGCAAGTAGTTGAATCGGAAACATTCGGGATCTTCAAGCGGCTATTGGATAGGTACATGGATTACGGTAGAACGATGGGGTGTTGATGAATTTGTTCTTAATCTAGGACAAAGGTTCGGCACAACATAGGGCCTGTTCTGTGCTGTATTTTTCTATGTTCTACAACCACAGCCACATCCAATCACGCACCCCACACCTACACACATGCGTGCACATGAAAAACGCACGCACACACACACTCCCCCCACCCACAACCGCAAACACATCGACACACACAGCAAAAACAACATCGAGACACGCACACACGCAACCACCCTCCCACATGCACGCATGCATGGAACCACACGGATAGCCACATATGTGTCCTCCCCAACACACACACAGAGCCACCCCACACATTCACCCAGACACAAACGCATACATACATTACCAACCAAAAAACACACCCATACACAATCACACACAAGTACACGTAGATACACATGCGCAGACATACAAACAGACAAACACATGCACATACAAGCACACACACACTTACTTACACATCCAAAGACACATCCACAGACATATACACACATACGAAAACTTTCAGATACATGCAAAACCCGACACAAACGCAGACACACCCACACAAACACATATACCCACACACACGCACACCCACATGTATCCTCACGCAAAGATATGTATCCAAACGCACAGACATGTATCCACACCCGCTCCCAGACACACACACACATATATATTAACACACACGCAAAGGTTGCGCATACATACATGCTCCCACAGACAGTCACACACACACACGTGCACAACCAACACAGTGAGACAATCATGCACACACACGCACAGGCAAACATACACTCACACTCATTGACAGACCCACACCCACACACACACTCACATTCAGACACACACCATCCATACTCACAGACTCACACTCACCAAAACATAAAGGCACATACACACACACAAGACACAAATACCAACACACAAAGACACACACACCAATACACACAAACCCACGCACACATTCACAAAACTCACACACACCCAATTACACAAAGGAATAACCACATGCACAACCAAACGTTCAGACACACACCGACACTCACAGACATACAAGCGAACATACACCCATGCACATAGACAGACGGCCACACATTCAAATACTCACCCACTAGACACAAACACCCATACATAAACATACTCAAACGCACATAAACCTGACACACGTACACACCCACACGCAGTAAGACGCATCACACACACACAAAAACGCACACGCGCCTTCCAGACACAAACACCCACACATCCAGACTTCGATGAACACCCAGACACACTCACGCAAGAGAGAAACAGCCACACATCGACCATCTGGTGAATAGCCGCCTCATCAGTCTGCTGTTAATAATTAACAATGTGAAGGAGGAGTAAACAGCAGATCAATCAAGCGGTATTTCCGCAGAAATAACCGGCTCATGTATTCTCTGCTTGGGATGTGCCAGCATCACTCAAATTCTGACATCATTACAGCCTCGGTTCAAAAATACACGACACACTCAACTAAGAAATGAGGTGACATCGCCGGAGACGTTGATCAAATATGGAGTCATGGAGCTCGAGAAAATCTGGAGACAACGGGAATGAAATTGAATTATCTCCGTTGGTTGGTATTTTTTAAAATAAATGTTTTATTGCATTTTTTGATGTTGGTTGGTATATTACCTGCACAGAGTAATATGGTGTGATAATAAGAACATACGAACTAGGAGCAGGAGTAGGCCATCTGGCCCCTCGAGCCTGCTCCGCCATTCAATGAGACCATGGCTGATCTTTTGTGGACTCAGCTCCACTTTCCGGCCCGAACACCATAACCCTTAATCCCTTTATTCTTCAAAAAACTATCTATCTTTATCTTAAAACCGTTTAATGAAGGAGCCTCAACTGCTTCACTGGGCAAGGAATTCCATAGATTCACAACCATTTGGGTGAAGAAGTTCCTCCTAAACTCAGTCCTAAATTGACATCGCCTTATTTTGAGGTTATGCCCACTAGTTCTGCGTTCACCCGCCAGTGGAAACAACCTGCACGCATCTATCCTATCTATTCCCTTCATAATTTTATGTGTTTCTATAAGATCCCCCCGCATCCTTCTAAATTCCAACGAGTACTGTCCCAGTCTACTCAACATCTCTTCGTAATCCAACCCCTTCAGCTCTGGGATAAACCTAGTGAATCTCCTCTGCACACTCACCAGTGCCAGCATGTCCTTTCTGAAGTAAGGAAACTGAACACAATACTCCAGTTGTGGCCTCACTAACACCTTATACTAAACTAGGGATTTCCCACGGGTAAGATTGTTAATGGTCTTGCGCTCAAACATGGTGGTCTCACTGTCCAGCGACAGGAAAGTCCGGAAAGGGGTTGAGAGGGTCTCACTTTCAAAGTCCTCCTTGTTTGTGGGAGCTCTCCACTCACCAATCCATTTGCTTGCTCCGTTGAATAATGAGCTTCCCTGTCAGTCTCTCCAATGGGGCTGGTTGTTTAATGTCTGAACAGTTGCATTCTTAAGTCCTCATACATTCCTCTAACATCCCCGGATCCAGCAGCTGATTGGTTGTTGTTGCAGAGTTTTAACTGGTATTGATTCTAGCAGCTCTGAGAACACCTCCCTGGTGGGGGCGTGTTTTTAGTTAATGGGCCCTCTCCTCCTGGTTAGAGTAACTGGCCCCATTTCAGTCCAATAATCCTCAAATCAGTCAACATTCCTCTGATGTATTTTACAGTACGCAGTGAGTGCAGAGTTATAGATGGTGTAGATAATCCCACTTTGACACCAGCACTCTGGACTTAGAACATAGAACAGAACAGCATAGAACAGGCCCTTCGGCCCTCAATGTTGTGCCGAGCCATGATCACCCTACTCAAACCCACGTATCCAGCCTGTACCCGTAACCCAACAACCCCCCCCCCCCAGTTAACCTTACTTTTATTAGGACACTACGGGCAATTTAGCATGGCCAATCCACCTAACCCGCACATCTTTGGACTGTGGGAGGAAACCGGAGCACCCGGAGGAAACCCACGCACAAAGGGGGAGGACGTGCAGACTCCACACAGACAGTGACCCAGCCGGGAATCGAACCTGGGACCCTGGAGCTGTGAAGCATTTATGCTAACCACCATGCTACCCTGCTTGGAGGATGTTGGCCGAAAGATCCTGATCGGGGAACTTGGGAAACTCCTGGGTCCTTCCGGGCTGAATGGGATGGTGCATATTGACCCCAGGGTGTTTTCTCGGAGTTTCCTTGCCTGACCTTGGTCCACACCAGGGAGTAGTCAATGTCACAGTCAGAGCTGTGGTAGCTACAACTCATGAGGACAAAGTTGAGGGTGCTGATGTCTAGCTGGTGTCAAGGGCGTGATCTGAGATGCCCCCAAGACACCGTGTGGCATTGCTTGGTTTAGATTTAGCTACTCCTCCCAGTCTCCATGGTAACAGTGACATCCAGCAACCTCTGTCCATTCTCCTTCAGCTTGATGATTCCCCGGTGCCCTGGGCACTTTGGCCAAGCTGACGAGCAGAGAGATATCGGTGTCCATGTACATAGATCCCTGAAAGTTGCCACCCAGGTTCAGAGGGTTGTTTAGAAGTCGTACGGTGTGTTAGCTTTCATTGGTAGAGGAATTGAGTTTGGGAGCCATGAGGTCATGTTGTACAAAACTCTGATGCCGCTGCATTTGAGGTATTGTGTGCAGTTCTGGTCGCCACATTATAGGAAGGACGTGGAAGCATTGGAAAGGGTACAGACGAGATTTACAAGGATGTTGCCTGGTACGGAGAGAAGATCCTACGAGGAAATGCTGAAGGACTTGAGGGTGTTTTCGTTAGAGAGACGAAGGTTAATGGGTGACTTTATTGAGGCAGACAAGGTGATCAGAGGATTAGATAGGGTGGAAGTTGAGAGCCTTTTTCCTCGGATGGGGATGTCCAGCAGGAGGGGACATAGCTTTAAATTTACGGGAGATAGATATAGGACAGATGTCAGAGGTAGATTCTTTACTCAGAAAGTAGTAAGGGCGTGGAATGCCGTTCCTGCAACAGTAGTGGGCTCGCCAACACTAAATGCATTCAAATGGTCATTGGATAGGCATGTGGATGATAAGGAATAGTGTAGATGGACTTTCGAGTGGTTTTACAGGTCGGCACAACATCGAGGGCCGAAGTGCCTGTACTGCGCTGTAATGTTCTATGTTCTATGTTCTAAGCTGTGTAATCGATACCCACACTTGGGTGAAGACCCCGGACGGTCCAGCCCCTCAGTACTGGGAATTATTATCATAGCAACATTACCTGTCTCTCAGAATTGATCTTTGACATCTGGGTGTGAGGGCTGGGATAGATTATGTTAACTGTATCGTCGCTTGTTGACAAGTGAAGGTTAAGAAATATAACTGGGCTACATGTGGGCATTCAGTCGTTCCGACTAAAGTTTTTACTGTGAAAATTGTTCTCCATTCCCATTGGATGCCTCCTGGGTCTTCCCCCGTCACCAGAACGTATCGTATTTCTCTGTACGGGATCCACATTGAGCGGGTCCACTTTCTTAGTTATATAGAGTCGCAGAGGTTTACAGCCCTTCTGCCCACTTGTCCATGCCGCCCACTTATGACCACTGAACTAGTCCCAATTACCTTCATTTGACCCGTGTCCCTCCAGACCCATATTAACCACATAACTTTACATATTATGTTTAAAAGACAAAATTGTACCAGCCTGCTCTACTGCCTCTGGCAGCTAGTTCTACACACTCACTACCCTCTGTGTGAAAAAGCAAATTCACCTCTGGATAGTTTTGTGTACTTTCACACTCACCTTAAA
Organism: Scyliorhinus canicula; assembly: GCF_902713615.1. Lineage (NCBI taxonomy): Eukaryota > Metazoa > Chordata > Chondrichthyes > Carcharhiniformes > Scyliorhinidae > Scyliorhinus > Scyliorhinus canicula. The sequence continues at coordinate 746,634 of NW_024055728.1, forward strand.
ACTATGCCCTCTCGTTTAAGACTTCCGTACATTTGGGGAAAAACGATGACTCACTACCTCATCTATTCCCCTCATTATATTCTTAGAACTCTACAAGATCACCCCGAAGCCTCGTTGTCTCCAGGGGGAAAATGTCACAACCCTGTCCACCTGTGACACCGCCATCAAGGAGATAGGAACCTGTACTTCTAGGTTATTTGTTCTACAACTCTCCCGATACCCGACCAGTAACTGAGTAGGTCCTGCCCCGATTTGATCTACCAAAATGCATCTTCTCACACTTATTAACATTAAATACCATATGCCATTCATCGGCCCACTGACCAAATAGATCAAGATACCGTTGCAAATCGAGATAAGGTTCTTCACTGCCCAATATGCTGCCAATCCGAAAACTCACTAAACATGCCTCCTAAATTCTCGTCCAGATCATTCATCTAAATAATAACAGTGGACCCAGCATTGATACCTGAGACACACAGTTGGTCAAAGGCCTCCAGTTTGAAAATAGCTCTCTAAAACCACCCTGTGGCATCAGTCAACAAGCCAATTTTTTATCAGATTGGCTACCTCACCTGGATGCTGTGGGATTAAACTTCATGAAACAACCTACCACACGGTCATGAAACAACGGCCTTGCTAATGTCCACGAATACAAAGCCGACTGAACTGCCCTCATCTACCATCTTGGTTACTCCTTCAAAAAACTCAATCAAATTCGTGAGACATGATTTTCTACTCACAAAACCATGCTTACTGTCCCTAATCAGTAATTGAGTCTCTAAAATTAAATGCGTGCAGATTCTGTCACTCAAGATATCTTCGAACAACTTACCCACCACAGACGTTCTGCGATGTCCACACTGAGCTACCGAAATTCATTATCGTACATTATATGTACAGTGCAGAAGGAGGCCCTTCGGCCCATCTAGACTGCACCGGCTCTTGGAAAGAGCACCCTACCCAAGCCCGCAACTCCACCCTGTCCCCATAACCCAGTAACCCCACACAACACTGAGGGCAATTTTGGACAGTAAGTTATCAAGTAGCAATGTATCATGGCCAATCCACCTAAACTGCACATATTTGAACTGTAGGAGGAAACCGCAGCACCCGGAGGAAACCCACGCACGCACGGGGAGGATGTGTAGACTCCGCACAGGCAGTGACCCAAGCCGGAATCAAACCTGGGATCCTGGAGCTGTGAAGCAATTGTGCTATCCACAATGCTACCGTGCTGCCCTTAAGAACACATTCATCTACATTCCATTATTCTACCGTAAACCTACCTGTTACACCCCCCCTATATCTTCCACTATTTACCTAAAATGTATGTCCCCTTGTAATGGTTTGTTCCACCCACCCACCTATTTGAAGCCTACTTGTGACGATAAGCGATTTTCATTTCAATTTATTTCATTTTCGTCAGGATGTCTCTCTGGTCATTGATAGTATTGTTCACAGGAAAGGGTGAAATCAGTGCTGTTTGTTACCAGCTCTGCTGCTGCGCTTGTCCGAAAGCTGCCTGATAGATGGCAGATTCCCAACTGCAGGAATTCACTCCGGATTTTCTATCAGGATTTACTCCCTCAAACTTCTGATCTCCGACAGCAAGCAAGGCAGAGGGGCCATTTACTTGTAGCTGAGGTTCTGGGTCGAGAATACCATGTCGTAACCACGTGAAAGTGAGCCAACATTCTACACGTGTGAGGTTCAGGCCTCCTACCACTCCCCTGGAGGTGAGCCTGGGCTGGAAGGCCCACAGTTAGGTCAGTCACCACGGGGATTAATAAATTGAACTTATTGCTGAGTAGGCTCCTGTCTGACGGGAGAGGCTCCCACACTCACATCTCCTGCTGCAAGTTATACTGTCAGCCAGTGGTTAGAGCTGGAAGCAAGAGGAGACAACCAGACTGAGCGCTGTACTGACACACTGCACACATAGAACATAAAACATAGTACATTACAGCACAGTACAGGCCCTTTGGCCCTCGATGTTGCGCCGACCTGTGAAACCCTTCTAAAGCCCATGTGCACTATTCTCTGATCATTCATATGCCTATCCAATGACCATTTGAATGCGTTTAGTGTTTGCGAGTCCACAGCACATCAACCAGAGAAACACAACCATCCACATTGTCACAGCGAAACAGTATGGGAGGAGGCCTTTCAGTCGCTCGAATCTGTCACACTGGACCTGGATTGAAGGAAGAGGCCATTCATCCCGTGACTGTCACACGGGAACAGTTTTGAAGGAGGAGGACATTCAGGCCCTCGAGTCTCCTACACCAGGACAGGGGCAGAGGATATTCCGGATTGTTTCTCCAGGTAAACGAGTGAGAAGCCATTCAGTCTCTCAGGTCTGTTGCACGGAATAGGAGCAGTGGGCCATTCAGTCCATCGGGTGTTGTTGCAACAGAGGTGGAGATTGTGCACTTTCAGTCCCTCGAGTCTCTTACGCCAGAACTGGAGGCAGGAGAGGTGATTCAGACTGGAGGAGGAAGCCATTCAGTCCTTTCCGCCTCTCACACCAGAAGAAAAGGAGGGTGAAGCAATTCCGTTCCTCGATCTTGATTCACAAGGGCAGGGGCGTCAGACCATCGAGACAGTTACAGGGGTACAAGAGATGGCGACGATTCAACACCTCGAGTCCATACATCGGAACAGGAGAATTATAGAATGTACAGTGCAGAAGGAGGCCATTCGGCCCATCGAGTCTGCACCGCCCCTTGGAAAGAGCACCCTACACAAGGTCAACACCTCCACCCTATCCCCATAACCCAGTGACCCCACCCAACACCGAGGGTAATTATGGACACGAAGGGCAATTTATCATGGCCGATCCACCTAACCTGCACATCTCTAGACTGTGGGATGAAACCGAAGCACCCAGAGGAAACACCCGCACACACAGGGAGGATGTGCAGACTTCGCACAGACAGTGACCCAAGCCGGGAATCAAACCTTGGACCCTGGAGCTGTGAAGCAATTGTGCTATCCACAATGCTACCGTGCTGCCCTTAAAGAGAATGAGAAGCCCATTATGAGAAAAGTAATCGCGCCGCTTCTTCAAGTACCCTTGCGGGACATGAGCAGCTTAGGGTCGATTGTGTTTGAGTGCGTGAGCCACACTCGATTGGGAGCTGGGCCCTGAGGACTGCGGACCTCGTTCTCGGAGAGTAACAATCTCCAAACACCCCACCACTGCGCATGCCCTGACCTGCACATCCCTGGAGGAAAAGGGGAATTTTTCACTGCCATTAACACTAACTTGTATATCTTTGGGCTGTGAGAGGACCACCCGGAGCCAACCCACACAGACACTGGGAGAAGGTGGAAACACCACACAGCCACAAAAGGCGGAGTTGTACCCAGGTTCCTGGCGCTGTCAGCAGTGCTAACCACTGGGCCACCCTTTCCTTGTTCACAATAAATCTGTTGTGTTAATACATAAGTACATAAGAACTAGGAGCAGGAGTAGGCATTATCGCCCGTTGAGCCTGCTCCACCATTCAATGAGATCATGGGTGATCTTTATGGTCTCAGCTCCACTTTCCGGCCTGAACACCATAAGCCTTAATCCCTTTCTCCTTCAAAACACTATATATCTTTATCTTAAAAACATTTAATGAAGGCGCCTCAACTGCTTCACTGGGCAAGGAATTCCACAGATTCGCAACCCTTTCGTTGAAGATGTTCCTTCTAAACTCAGTCCTAAATCTACTTCACCTTATTTTGAGGCAATGCTCCCTAGTTCTGCTTTCACCCGCCAGTGGGGACAACCTGTCCGCATCTATCCTCTATATTCCCTTCATAATTTTATGTTTCTATAAGATCCCCCCTCATCCTTTTAAATTCCAGCGAGTACAGTCCCAGTCTACTCAACCTCTCCTCGTAATCCAACCCCTTCAGCTTTGGGAATAACCAAGTGAATCTGCTCTGCACACCCTCCAGTGCTAGTACGTCCTTTCCCAAGTAAGGAGTGTTATACAAGATGCTTCCGCAGTGTTGCCTTAAAGCACCACAGATACATGGTCACCATGACTGCGACAGGCATTTTCAATTCCAGATACACAGATGGCCAATGAAACTGTGACATTAACGGCCCTTCCTCGCCCTGGTCGTGTTCAAGTGGGCAGCAGGGTGGCGCAGTAGTTGGCAATGCTGTCTCACGGCACCGAGGTCCCAGGTTCGATCCCGTCTCTGGGTCACTGTCCGAGTGGAGTTTGTACATTCGCCCCATGTACCGGGGTTGATTTACCACAGTGGGATAAACAGCTGGCTTGTAATGCTAATCAATGCCAGCAGCGCGGTTTCGATTCCCGTACTGGCCTCCGCCAAACAGGCGCCGGAATGTGGCGAATCGAGGCTTTTCACAGTAATTTCGTTGAAGCCTTACTGTGACAATAAGTGATTATTATATTATCATTATTATGAGTTCACACAACCAGAGAATCACACAGTGCATGCGAGGCTTTTCGGCCCATCCCCTCTGCCATGACACGTGATAAACATGTGACCGAACTACCTCGTCCAATTTACCAGCACATAACCTGTGGACAAACCTTGAATGATATGGCTTGCATGGTGATGTTCCAAGTACATTTTAAAGGAGGTGAGGGAAGCCGCCTATACCACCCTCATCGGCAGTCCAGTCGAGATCACCACCACCCTCTGGATAAAATAGGTTCCTCACATTCCCCCCCAAACTCCTGCCCGTCATCTTGAACTTGTGTCCACTCTGAACTGACCATTGAAAGAACGGGAGCAGCAACTCCTTATCCATGCTGCCCATCCTCCTCACAATCGTGTACACCTCAGGCACAGCGAAAACACAGGCCTATGCAAACTCACTTCTTAACTTAAATGTTCCAACGCAAGCATCATCCTGATGAAAATTCACTGCGCCCCTCCAGTGCAAACACATCCTCCAGCTATGGCCTCACCAAAGCGCCATACCACTCCAACATGACCTCAGTGGTCACTAACGATTTCTTAAAGAGCCTCCATGTGTCCAGGGCAGAGCCCCCCTCCTCGTATCTCATCCCCTACCTGAAGCCTCGGCTCTGTTTGTCGTTCATGTTACAGATCCAGATACACTGTAATTACTGTCCCCAGACCTCGCCCGGAGCTGGGTTACCAAATCCTCTGTCCTCCCTGAATGTATGCAGCAGCTCATAACGTAACCTCGAGAAACGCATCCAGCTAACCTGCACTAATTTTCCAATAACAGAATCTGACAGATAATGAAAGGTAACTCATTTTCACATTTTATGGTAATTATATCAATTGGCGGGTGAGACTGTGGAGAATTTCAATCTCAAAATGAGAATATTGGTACTGAAAGGCTGCCAAGCTGGGAAGCAACGTAGATCAGTCAGTACAGGGATGATACGTGGCTGGAGCTAGGTGAGAGTTAGGATATGCGTAGCAGAGGTGTGGATGGGCTGCGCTTTCTGAAGATTTGTCACAGGAATTCTGTGTCCAGAATATCGTTGGAATTGCCCAGTCTGGATTTAAGTAGACACAGATGATAATAATGACATACTGCTCAGTGACCATTATAAATAAACGCAAACTACACAGGGACGAATGTGCAGAATGATATACTGCACAGGGACCACAACAAATAATACTATTCTGTCATTGACCAGGGTAGAGAATGATATACTGCACAGGGTGTAGTGGAAATAATGGTACACTGCCCAGGAACCACAGTCAATAATGATATACTAACCAGGGTCTACTGTAAATGATGATATTCACCCAGGCACCACTGCAAATAATGATATTCAATCCCGGGACCACTGTAAATAATGATATTCAATCCCGGGACCACAGTACATCATGAAATACTACGGAGCGAACAGTGTAATTAATGATATTCTGCCCAGGGACCACTGTAAATAATGATATTCTACTCAGGGACCACTGTAAATAACGATATTCAATCCAGGGACCACTGTAAATAATGATATATTACCAAGCGACCACTGTAAATAATGATATTTAATCCAGGGACCACCGTAAATAATGATATACTACCACGTCACGACTGTAAATAATGATATTCTATACAGCGACCACTTTAAAAAATGATTTACAACCCAGGGGCCACGGGAAATAATGATAATGTACTCACGGAACACAGTAAATAATGATATCCACCACAGGAACCAGTGAATAATGATATATTGCCTAGGGATCACTGTCAATACTGATATACTACCCAGGGACCACTGCAAATAATGATGCACTTCTCAGAAACCACTGTAAATAGTGAAATGCTCCCCCGGGAACAACAGTAAATAATTATGTACTACACAGGGACCAGTATCAATAATGCCATACTACCCAGAGACCACTGGATATAATGACATACTACTCAGCGACCAGTGTAAATAATGATGTACTACACTGCGGCCACTTTAAATAATGAGTTGCTACCCAGGGGCCACCTGTAATTAATGATATTCTACCCATCGACCACTGTAAATGATGATATTCTATCCAGGTACCACTGTAAGTATTGATATTCTACTCAGGGACCACGGTAAATAATGATAATCAACGCACGGAACAAAGTAAATAATGATATACAAGACAGGTACCAGTTTAAATAATGATATTCTAACAAGGGACCACTGTAAATAATGATATTCTACACAGGGACCACTGCAAATATTAATATACTAATCTGGAACCACTGTAAATGATGAAATATTATCCAATGAAAACTGTAAATGATGATAACTTCCCAAAGCCACTGTATATTATGATATACCAACTAGGGACCTGTGTAAATAACGATATATTACACAGGGACCATTGTGAATAATAATATACTGCCCAGGGACACTGTAAATAATGCTATACTGCCCAGTTACAACTACGAATAATGATATACTACTCAGGAACAACTGTAATTAATGATATTCTTCAGAGGGACCACTTTAAATAACGATACTACCAAGGCATCAGTTTGAATAATGACATACAACACATGGGCACTCTGAATAATGATATACTGGCCAGGGACCACTATAAATTGTGATACACGTGCAAGGGACAACTGTAAAAAATGATATCCTGGCCAGGGACCACTGTAAATAATACTATTTAACCCAGGGACCACTGTAAGTAATGATATTCTGTCCAGGGAGCACTGTAAATAATGATCTACTACACAGGGACTTCTGTAAATAATGATATTCTGCCCATGGGACACTGTAAATAAAGATATACTGGACAGCAACCACTGTAATTAATGATATTCTACACATCGACCACTGTAAATGATGATATTCTATCCAGGTACCACTGTAAGTGTTGATATTCTACTCAGGGACCACTGTGAATAATGATGTACTATCCAGCGATCAATGTAAATAATGATATACTACACATGGACCATTATAAATGATATTCTACCCAGGCACCTCAGTAAATAATGATATACTGCCTAAGGACCACTGCAATAATGGCATACCTCCCAGGGACCACTGTAAATGATGATGTACGACCAAGCGACAACTGTATAAAATGATATACTCCCCAGGGACCACTGTAAATAATGATAGACTACTCAGGGACCACAGTAAATAATGACATACTACTCAGGGACCACTGTGAATAATGATATACTAGCCAGCGACCACTAAAAATAATGATAAACTCTCCAGGGACCTCTGTAAATAATGACACACTACCCAGGGTCCACTGTAGATAAAGATATACTGCCAAGGGACCACTGTAAATAATAACACACTACACAGGGACCACTGTAAATAAAGACATTCTGCACATGGACCACTGTAAATATTAACATACTGTCCAGGGCCCACTGCAAATAATGATCTTCTACTCAGTGACCACTGTAAATCATAATAGACAAAGCGGCGACCACTGTAAATAATGATATACCATACAGAGACCATTGTAAATAATGACTGACTGATCAGGGATCACAGTAAATATTGATATCCTGCCCAATGACCAATGTAAATAATGATATAATACCCAGGGAATACTGCAAATAATGATATACTACCCATGAGCCACTGTAAATATTGATATACTGCACAGGGACCATTGTATATAATGATATCCTACCCAGTGACCACTGTAAATAATAATATTCACCCGGTACCAGTGTAAATAATGATATACAACACAGGGACCACTGTGAATATTGATGTATATTGCCCAGGGACCACTGAAAATAATGATATTCTACCCAGGGACCACTGTAAATAATGATACACACAGGGACCACTGGAAAAAATTATATACTTCCCAGGGACCACTGTGAATAATGATATACTTCCGAGGGACCACTGCAAATAACGATATACAACAAAGGGCTGTCTGTAAAAAAATGATATTCTACTCTGGGACTAGTGTAAGTTATTATATACCACCCACAGATCTCTGTAAATAATGACAGGCACCACTGAAAATAATGACAGACTGCCCAGGGACCAATGCCGATAATGATATACTACCCAGATATCTCTGTAAATAATGTCATACTACGCAGCGACAACTGTAAATACTGATATAGTACGCAACGACCACTGTAAATATTGATATAACACCCAGGGACAACTGCAATTAACGATCCACTTCCGGGGACCACTGTAGATAATGATATTCTACCCAGGGACCACTGTAAATAATGATACACTGCCGAGAGACCTCTGTAAATAATGACCTACCCAGGGACAACTGTAAATACTGATATGCTGCTCATGGACAACTGTAAATAATGGTATTCTGGCCAGGGACAATTATAAATAATGATATACGACACAGGAACCACTGTAAATAATAATATTCCAGCCAGCGGCCACTGTAAATAATGTTATCCTGACTAGGCACCACTGGAAATAATGTTATACAATCTTGGCGCCACTGTAAATTATGATATTATACCCAGGGTCCATTTTAAATAACGATATGCTGCCCATGGACCACTGTAAATATTATTATACTGATCCCGGTTCCAGTGCAAATAATGATCTTTTACCCAGTGACCACTGTAAATAAAGATATCCTACCCCGGTACCAGTGTAAATAATGAGAAACAATACAGGGACCAGTGTGAATAATGGTATTTTGCCCAGGGACCACTGCAAATGAAGATATCCTACCCAGGGACCACTGTCCATAATGATATAATATCCGACCACTGCAAAGAATGATATACTGCCCAAGGACCACTTTCAGTCATGATGCACTCCCCAGGAACCACTTTCAATAATGATATACTATCCAGGGACCACTGTAAATAATGATATACTGCCGAGGGACAACTGTAAATAATGATATACTGCTCAGCGACCACTGTAAATAAAGATATACAACACAGGGACCACTGTGAATATTGAAATATATTGTCCACGGACCTATACAAATTATGATATACTACACAGGGACCACTGTAATTAATGATATACACAAGGACCACTGGAAAAAATGATGTACTACCCAGGGACCACTGTGAGTAATGATATACTGCCAAGGGACCACTGTAAATAACGATATACAAACTGGGCCCTCTGTAAAAAATGATATTCTACACAGGGACTAGTGTAAGTAATTATATACTACCCACAGATCTCTGCAAATAATGACAGGCACCACTGAAAATAGTGATATACCACCCAGGGACCACTGTAAATAATGATATACTGCCGAGGGACCTCTATAAATAATGACCTACCCAGGGACAACTGTTAATACTGATATACTTCTCATGGACATCTGTAAATAATTATATTCTGGCCAGGAACCATTATAAATAATGATATACGACACAGGGACCACTGGAAATAATGATATTCCAGCCAGCGACCACTGTAAATAATGTTATGCTGACTAGGGACCACTGGAAATAAAGATATAGTGCCATGGGAACAGTGTAAATAATGGTATATAACCCAGGACCCAGCTAAATAAAGCTGTACTGCCCAGGGACAACTGTAAATAATGATATACTGCCCAGAGCCCAATGTAAAGAATGATAGTATACACAGGGACTACTGTGAATAATGATATATTGCACTGGGGCCAATAAATAATGGTATATTACCCAGAGTCTACTGTAACTAAAGAAATGCTGCCCAGGGACCACCGTAAATAATTATATACTACACAGGGACAACTGTAAATAGTCATATTCTGTACAGGGACCATTGTAAATAATGATATAATACCCTGGGACCACTGCAAGTAATGATATTCTACCCATTGACCATTGTAAGTAATGGCATTCACCCAAGGCACCCCGTCAATAATGATATACGAACCAGGCGCCACGTAAATATTGATATACTACACAGGGACCACTGTAAATAACGATATACAGCACAGGGCCCTCTGTAAAAAATGATATTCTACACAGGGTCTAGTGTAAGTAATTATATACTACCCACAGATCTCTGTAAATAATGACAGGCACCACTGAAAATAGTGATATACTACCCAGGGACCACTGTAAATAAAGATATACTGCCGAGGGACCTCTATAAATAATGACCTACCCAGGGACAACTGTAAATACTGATATACTGCTCATGGACAACTGTAAATAATGATATTCTGGCCCGGAACCATTATAAATAATGATATACGACACAGGGACCACTGGAAATAATGATATTCTAGCCAGCGACCACTGTAAATAATGTTAACCTGACTAGGGACCACTGAAAATAAAGATATAGTGACATGGGAACAGTGTAAATAATGGTATATAACCCAGGACCCAGCTAAATAAAGGTATACTGCCTAGGGACAACTGTAAATAATGATATACTGCCCAGTGCCCATTGTAAAGAATGATATTATACAAAGGGACTACTGTGAATAATGATATACTGCAGTAGGGCCACTAAATAATGATATATTACCCAGAGCCTACTGTAACTAAAGAAATGCTGCCCAGGGACCACTGTAAATAATTATATACTACACAGGGACAACTGTAAATAGTGATATTCTGTACAGGGACCATTGTAAATAATGATATAATACCCTGGGACAACTGTAAGTAATGATATTCTACCCATTGACCATTGTAAATAATAGCATTCACCCAAGGCACCACTGTCAATCATGATGTACGAACCAGGCGCCACGTAAATATTGATATACTACACAGGGACCACTGTAAATAATTGCAATCACCCCAGCGACCACTGTCAATATTGATATACAACCCAGGAGCCACTGGGAATAATGATATACTACATGAGCCAGTCAAGAATGATGTTCTACCCACGGTCCACTGTAAATAATGATATACTACGCATGAACCACAGTAAATAATGCTATATTACCTAGGACCACTGTGAATGATGAAATACGACCCAGGGACCACTGTGAATGATGATATACGATCCAGGGACCACTGTGAATGATGATATACGGCCCAGGGAACCACTGTAAATAATGATATTCTACCCAGGGACCACTGTAAATAATCATATTCTACCCAGGGACCACTGTAAATAATGATATTCTACTCTGGGATCACTGTAAAGAATGATATACTACCCAGGGACCTCTGTAAATAATGGTATACAACCCAGGGAACACGGTAAATAATAAATTGAGGGAACAGTTTAAATAATGATCTACTACACAGGGACCACTGTACATAATGATATACAACACAGGGACCACTGTAAATAAAGATATACTGCCAAGGGAACAGTGTAAATAATTATATGCAACCCAGGGCAACTGTAAATAAAGATATACTGCCAAGGGAACAGTGTAAATAATGATACACTGCCCAGGGCCAACTGTAAATAACGATATACTAGCCAGTGATCATTGTAAATCACTGCCCAGGGACATTATTTACAGTTGTTCCTGTGCAGTATATCGTTATTTACACTGGTCCCTAGCTGGTATATCAGTATTTGCAGTGGCTTTGGGAAGTTATCATCATTTACAGTTGTCTCTGGATAGTATTTCATTATCTAGTGACAACTGAAAATAAAGATATACTGCCCAGCGACATCTGTAAATAATGAAAAATTACCCAGGGACGACTGAAAATAATGATAGACCATATAGTAAAGATATACTATCCAGGGACAACTGTAAATAATGATACACCACCCAGGGACGTCCCAGCGTGTAATTTCGTTATTTGCAGTGGGCCTGGATAGTATATCTTATTTATAGTTGTTCCCGGGTAGCATATGTTAATTTTCAGTGGCCGCTGGGTAGTATTTCATCATTTACAGTGGTACCTGTAAGGAATATCATTATTCACAGTGGTCCCTGGGTAGTAACCTAATATTTTCAGTGGTCCCTGGGCAGCATGTCATTATTTACCACGATCCAAGTGTGGAATTTCACTATTTACAGTAGTCCCTCTGTAGTACATCGTTATTTTCAACTGTCCCAGCGTGTAATTTTATTATTTACAGTGGCCCCTGGGTAACATATCTATATTTACATTGTTCCCTGGGTAGTATATCATTATTTACATTGTTCCCTGGTTGGTATATCATTATTTACAGTGGTCCCTGGGTAGTATATCATTATTTACAGTGGTCTCTGGAGAGTATATCATTATTTACAATTGTCCCAGGATGGAATTTAATATTCACAGTGGACCCTGGGTAGAATATCTTTATTTACAGTGGTTCTTGGGTAGTATATCATTATTTACAGTGGCCTCTGGAGAGTATATCATTGTTTACAATTGTCCCAGAATTGAATTTAATATTCACAGTGGACCCTGGGTAGAAAATCTTTATTTACAGTGTTCCCTGAATAGTACATCATTATTTACAATTGTCCCAGGGTGGAATTTTATTATTTACAGCGGTCCCTGTGTAGTATATCATTATTTACAGTGGTCCCTGGATAGTCTATTGCTATTTACAGTCGTCATTGGGTAGCATATCATTATTCACAGCGGCCCCTGTGTCGAATATCATTATTTACAGTGGTCCCTGGATAGTATATCGCTATTTACAGTGGTCATTGGTAGAATATCATTATTTACAGTGGTCATTAGGTAATATATTATTATTTACAGTGGTCCCTGGGTACGATTAAATTATTTCAGTGGCCTCTGGGCAGTATGCCATTATTTACAGCGGTCCAGTTGTAGTACATCATTATTTACAACGGTCTGAGCGTGTGATTTCGTTATTTACAGTGGTCCTAGATAGTACATCATTATCTGCAGTGGTCCCTGGGCAGTATGTCATTATTTTCAGTGGTCATTGGGTAGTATATTATTATTTGCAGTTGTCCTTGGGCAGTACGTCATTATTTACAGTTGTTCCTGTGTAGTTCATCATTATTTACCCTGTGCTCCCTGGTTAATATATCATTATTTACAGTGGTCCCTGGGTAGTATATCGTTATTTACACTTATCCTTGGGTAGTATATCATTATTTACAGTTGCCTCTGGGTAGTATACTATTAATATACAGTGGGCCCTTGGCAGTATGTCATTATTTACAGTGGTCCCCGGGCAGAGTGTCATTATATACAATGGTCCCTGGGTTGTATATCATTATTTACAGTGGTCATTGTGTAGTATATCATTATTTGCAGTGGTCCTTGGGCAGTATTTCATTATGTACAGTTGTTCCTGTGTAGTTCATCATTATTTACCAAGGTGCTAGGGTGGAATTTCACTATTAACAGTGGTCCCTGGAAACTATATTATTATTTACCGTGGTCACAGGGTGATATATATTTATTTACTGTGTTGCCTGGGTAGTATGTCATTATTTCCAGTGGTCCCTGGGTAGAATATCTTTATTAACAGTGGTCCCAGGGTAGTATATCATTATTTACAGTCGTCATTGCGTAGTATATCATTATTTACAGTGGTCATTGGGTAGTATATCATTATTTGCAGTGGTCCCTGTGCAAAAGTCATTATGTACAGTGGTCCCTATGTAGTAGACGATTATTTGCACTGGTCCCTGGGTAGTATGTCATTATTTACAGTGGTCTCTGGATTGTAGATCATTTTTTACTGTGGTCCCCGGATATTATGTCATTATTGACAGTGGATCCTGGGTAATATGTCATTATTTACCCTGGTCTCTGGGTAGTATGTCATTCCTTAAAGTGGTCCCTGGTTAGTATATCATTATTTACAGTGGTTCCGGGGTAATATGTCATTATTTAAAGTGGTCCATGGTGAGTATGTCATTATTTGCAGTGCATCCTGTGTCGTACATTACTATTTACAAAGGTTCCAGGGAGGGATTTCATTCATTTCAGTGGTCCCTATATAGTTTGACATTATTTACAGTGGTCCCTGGGCAGTGTATCATTAATTACTGTGGTCCCTGGATAGCATATCGTTATTTACTGTGGTACCTGGTTAGTATATCATTATGTACAGCAGTCCCTGGGTAGTATGCTATTATTTGCAATGGTCCCTGTGCAGTATGGCATTATTTACAACGGTCCTATCGTGGAATTGGTAATTTAAGTGGTCCCTGGATAGTATATCATCATTGACAGTGGTCCCTGTGTAGTTTACCATTATTTATAGTGGACCCTGAGTCGTATATCATTAATTACAGTGGACTTTAGGTCACACCTAATACATTCTTATTAACAGTGGTTCCTGTGTACTATATCATTATTCACAGTGGTCCCTGGGTAGTTTATCATTAATTACAGTGGGCACTGGGCAGTATATCATTATTTAACGTGGACCTTGGGTACTACATCATTATTCACAGTGGTCCCTGGGTACTATACCATTATTCGCAGTGGTCCCTGGGGAGAATATCAGTATTTACATTGGTCCTGGGTAGTTTATCATTATTTACAGTGGTCCCTGTGCAGTATGTAATTATATAGAGTGGTCATTGTGTAACATTTCATTATTTAAAGTGGTCCCTGGTTTATATATCATTACTTGCAGTGGTCTCTGGGTAGAATATCATTATTTACAGTGGTCCCTATGAAGTATATCATTATTTAGAGTGGTCAATGGGTAACATTTCATTATTTACAGAGCTCCCTGGTTGGTATATCATTATGTACAGTGGTCCCTGGGTAGAATATCATTATTTACAGTGGTCCCTGGGTAGTATATCGTTATTTACAGTTGTCCCTGGGTAGTATATCATTGTTTACAGTTATCTGTGGGTAGTGTACTATTATTTACAGTGGGACTTGGGCAATGCCCTTATTTACAGTGGTTTCTGGGCATAAACATTTATTACAGTGTTCTTTGTGTAATGCGTAATTATTTACCATGGTTCCAATGTGGTTTCATTTTTTACAGTGGTATCTGTATAGTATAACATTATTTACCGTGGTTACTGGGTTGTATATCACTATTTACAGTGGTCCCTGTGTAGTACATCTTTGTTTACAAAGGTCCCAGGGTGGAATTCCATTAATTACTGTGGTCACTGGATAATATATCATTATTTACAGTGATCCCTTGGTACTACATCATTATTGACAGTGGTCCCTGGTAGAATGTCATTATTTAAAATGATCCGTGGGTCAGAATTTACAGTCATGATTTGGAGATGCCTGCGTTGGACTGGAGTGAGCTCAGTAATAAATTTTAGAGTACCAGGTTAATGTCCAACAGGTTTACCCGTTGGACTTTAACCTGGTGTTGTAAGACTTCTTCGTAATATTTACAGTGGCTCTGGTCAGTATTTTATTATTTGCAGGTTTCCCTGTGTAGTTTATTATTATCTACTGTTGTTCCTGGGTGGTACATTATTATTTACAGAGGCCTCTGTATAGTATATCATTATTTACAGTGGCCTTGGGCAGTACATCATTATTTACAGTGGACCCTGTGCAGAATATCATTATTTACAGTGGGGGCTGGATTGTACATCGTTAATTACAATATCGCCCGTTACAGAGAGGTAGCAATGATCAAGATCCCGCGAAAGAGTAGCTAAAAACAAACGTTGTACAACCAATTATTATTTGTGCAACACCGATGGAAAATACAAATTAGTTTTCAGTCTATTACACACAGCAAATAACTAAAAATATGTATTTGCAGCTTTCACTGTCATTACTAAAGAATTGTTCATTCCTACAATCACAGGCAGTTTCTAATTATTTTCAGACAATAATCAAATTAAGATTGCTATTGAATGGAATAGAATTTGTGATCATTTTTAGAAATGAATTTAGAGTACCCATTTCATTTTCTCCAATTAAGGGACAAGTTAAGGTGGCCAATCCACCTACCCTCTACGTCTTTGTGTTGGGGGGGGGGGGTGAAACCCACGCAAATGCGTGGAAAATGGGCAAACTCCACATGGGCAGACCTGGAGCCGGGATCGAACATGAGACTGCAGTACTAACCACTGCGCCACAGTGCTCCCCCAGAATCTGTATCTCCAGATCACACAACAATAATTACATCAATGAAAATGCACTTGTTCAGCTCACAATCACAATCAATGCGATTCTCCCTCGGCAGCATCCTCCAATTCCGCCGGCAGAGCACCCATGTCCGCGGGTTCCCGATGGCTTGGGGCGGTCACAATGGGAATCCTAATTTATCGGCTGCGGGAACGGAGAATCCCGTTGTGGCGGGGGTACACAGCGCCGGATAACGCGGCTGGCGGGACGGAGAACCGGATACAGGATATTAAAACGATGATCATTTTCCAAGAGAATTATCATGCCAAGACACTGATCAATCCAATGATCACAAACGGTACCAATACATCGTTTAATTTCCCACAATAATACGTATTTAGATATATTTTCCATGTCTATGATACCAGCAATTATATCTCAGGATTTAATTCCATTAATCATAGTTGGGCCATGACTGAATAGTATGAGAAGTCTCTCTGCCTGTTTCTGCCAATGAAAACTGACCAATCGGGCAGCACGATATCATAGTGGTTACCACTGTGACTTCACAGCGCCAGTGTCCCAGGTTCCATTCCCGCTTGGGTTACTGTCTGTGCAGAATCTGTACGTTCTCCTGTGTGTGCGTGGGTTTCCACCGGGTACTCTGATTGCCTCCCACAGTCCAAAGATGTGCAGGTTAGCTGGATTGGCCACGGCAAATTGCCCTCAGGTTAGATGAGGTTCCTGTGTTATGGGGATAGGGTGGATGTGTGGGCTTGGGTGGGATGCTCATTCATGGAGCCTGTGCAGACTCGATTGGCCGAATGGCCTCCTTCTGCACTGCAAATTCTATAATCTATGAAATGCAATTATGGAAAGCAGGATGACATACATTAGACCATCAGGTTTGGGAAACATTGATAGAAAGCATCACATTCGTTTTTATCCATTGAACACAGTAAATAACGAAAAACATTTAATTGCAACTTTTAATGTGATTATTGACGGATTGATTATTCCAGTAATCAGAGGAGTAAATAAATATAGTTCAGACAATAATCATCATAAGATTGTTCGTTCAAATAGAGTCAGTAATTCGTGACCTGACAATAATAACACCATAAATTAAACATGCACATTTCTGCTCCCAATTTACTAAACTGCACGTTGGCGCAGTGGGTTAGCCCTGCTGCCTCACGGCGCCGAGATCCCAGATTCGATCCCGGCTTTGAGTGACTGTCTTTGTGCAGTTTGCACATTGTCTGCCTGGGTTTTACCAACACAAACCCAAAGATGTGCAGGGTAGGTGGATTGACCACGCTAAATTGGACCTGAATTGGAAAAATGAATTGGGTACTCTCAAACTAAACTGTGGTTATCTTTCTATAGAATCATTATGCCAGGTACGTCAGTATTTTCAGTCTAACGATTACTGAATATTTCCAGAAACGTTTTCACGATAATATGAATTTAGAAACGTCTATGAGTGCGAATAATTATCTTTCAGGTTTTAAATTAATTAATTACTAGAAATATCGGTGCTATGTGGTGGAATACAATATGATCTCTCTGCGTTTCTCCTGAAGACGTCTCAGTAATTTGTATGATGGAAGGCGGGAAGTAATTGGCTGCGAAACAATTATATATTGTGTTACATATTTATTTAAATTATTGAGGCTACCTGACTGCCACAAATGGATAACTACAAGTTCCCGCTGGTCTTGTTGGGGAGACTGGTCCTTTTTGTTCCTTTCTGCAAGCTCTCGGGTTTCTCCTCAAGAATATACTGACTGTTTCACAAGAAGAGAGTGATGAACCATTGTTTTCATTCATTATCGATCAATTAGAGACTGTTCCCCAGCTTTCATTGACTAACCAATGCCGGGGTCTAATGTGATGGTTAAGATTGGAGCTGAAGGATTGTAGGAGAATCAAATCCTGCCATGGCCTTGGTGATTTATTTCTCAGTATTACACAGAATATTCATAACTCTCCGTGATACCCACAGTCTCCGAATTATTGAGGATTCCTGATTTGAATGTCGGCATGGTAGCACAGTGGTTACCACAGTTGCTTCACAGCTCCAGGGTTCCGGGTTCGATTTCTGGCTTGGGACACTGTCTGTGCGGAGTCTGCACGTTCTCCCCGTGTCTGAGTGTGTTTCCTCCGGCTGCTCCTGTTTCCTCCCACAAGCCCCGAAAAATGTGCTGTTAGGTGAGTTGGACAATATAAAATACCCCTCAGTGCATACGAACAGGCACCGGAGTGTGGCCACTGGGGGCTTTTCACAGTAACTTGAAGACAGTGTAAATGTTCGACAACTATTGACAATCATGATTATTATAAGATTATTATTATTATACAAATAGTTGAACACATGATGCCCTGTCTTCCGCTGTCTGGCCCAGAAGGTGTGGGATTATCTCCTCCAGTCTCTCAGTCCCATTACCTCGTGTTCGTTGTTCAAGACAAACACTTGTAACATCTACTATTGATTGCGATTTTGGAGTCCTGTCACAGAAATACATGACTTAAATGGTTATAACAAAAAACAAAGCACAATTAAAAGTACAACATAGATATTGGCCCTTTGGCCTTCAAGGCTGTGCTGAACATGCTGCCCATCTAACCTGCAATCTTCTACACTTCCGTGGTCCGTATCCCTTCATTTCAATTCTATTCCTGTATTGCCCATGTAATTGAGGTTCTATACAACTGCTGCAACTCATGCATTAAATGGGTAGAGGAGTAACTAAACCTGAGAGCAGGGATTAGAATTTAACATTTAATTTTACAGTAAAAATCCAAAGCCAGGACCAGATAGTTAATTGTAACTTAATCTGATAATAATTTATGTTATTATTTTGAATGAATTAACGAGTGCATACATGTCATTCAGCGGGGTGCATCGCTCTAACTGTGAGATGTTGGAGAACCGTGACGCTTCCAGTGTTCCGGTCAACTACGTCTGCAGCAGGTGTAACCAATGGAAGCTCCTCACAGACCGCGTGGTTCGGTTGGAGCAGCAATTGGATGCACCTCGGAGCTTGCAGGTGGCGGAAGCATCAGAGATTGACGTTCTGGAGACGTGGTCACACCTAAGGTGCAGGCAGACAGTTTGCTGGATGACTACTGGAAAAGGCAGGCAGTCCGCGCTGGCATACCCTGTGGCTGTCCCCCTCTCCAATAGGTATGCTGTATTGGATACCGTTGGGGGGAAAGCCTATCAGGTGAAACCAAGAGCAGCCAGAACAGTGGCATCACAACTGGCTCTGCTGCTCAGCACGGGAGGGTAAAGTGCAGGAAAGCGATAGTTATAGGGACTCTATAGTAAGGGGCAGAGGCAGGCGCTTCTGTGGACAGAAAAAAGACTCCAGGTTGGTATGTTGCCTCCCTGGTCCCAGGGTCAAGGATGTTTGAACGAACACAGGACATCCTGAAGGGGGGGATGAACAGCCAAAGATCTAAGTTCACAAAGGTCCTAACGACATCGGCAGGAAGAGTGATGAGGTCCTGCAGAAGGAGATCAGGAAGTTAGGCAGTAAGCTCAAAAGCAGGACCTGTAGGGTTGTAATCTCGGGATTACTCCCTGTGTCACGTGACAGTGAGGATACAAGTAAGAGGTTGTACAGCTAAACACGTGGCGAAACTGGTGGTGTAGGAGGGAGGATTTCAGATTTCTGGGCCATTGGGCTATCTTCTGGGACAGGTGGGACCTGGAAAAGAAGGGTGGGCAGCATCTAAACTGGAGGGGCATCACTATCCTGGCTGGGAGTTCTGTAAGTGTCATCGGGAGAATTGGAACTAAATTTAACCGTATGGCAGCGGTGACCACAATATGATAGAATTTACCCTGCAGTTTGAGAGAGAGAAGCTGGAGTCACATGTAACAGTATTACAATTAAATAGAGGTAACTACAAAGACACGAGGGAGGAACTGCCCCGAGTTGACTGGAAGACGAGCCAAGCAGGGCAGATAATGGAACAGCAATGGTAGGAGTTTTGGGGGATTATTCGGGAGAAAGAACCGAATGTCATCCCAAGGAGGAGTAAACATGCAAAGGGGAGGCCAAGGAATCCATGGCTGACGATGGAAGTCAAAGCCAGCAGTAAAGAAAAATAAAAAGCAGACAATGTGGCGAGGAAAAGTGGGATGACAGAACATTGGGAAGCCTTTAGTCGCGAGCAGAGGACAACAGAAAAAACAATAAAGGAGGAGGAGATGCAATATGAGTGCAAGCCAGCTAGTAATGTAAAAGAAGATAGGAAGATGTTTTTAATACATAAAAGGTAAGGGGGAGACAAAAAAGACACTGCTCCACTGGAACATGTGACTGGAGAAGTAATAATAGGTAACAAAGAAATGGAAGGCGAACTATTTAGTTACTTTACATCAGTCTTCACGGTGGAAGACACCATTGGGATGCCAGAGCTCCAGCGGAACCAGGGGGCAGAGGATCGTGCCGTAGCCATCATAAGGAGAAGGTTCTGCGGAAACTGAAAAGTCTGAAGGTGGATGAATGACCTGGACCGGATGGACTACATCCCAGGGTTCTAAAAGAGATAACTGAGCAGATTGTGGAGGCAGTGGTGGTAATCTTTCAGGAATCACTGAAGGCAGAAAGGGTCCCAGAAAAGTGGAAGGTGGCTAATGTTGCATCGCTATGTAAGAAGGGAAGGAGACAGAAAGCACACATTATAGGCCGGTTAGCCTGACTTCGGTCATTTGTAAGAATTCAGAGTCCATTATTAAAGATGAGATCACGGAATACTTGGAACTGTATGATAAAATAGGACTGAGTCAGCACGGCTTCGTCAAGGAAAGGTCACGTCTGACAAATCTTTTAGAGTTATTTGAGGAAGTAACAAGGAAGCTAGACAAGGAGAACCAGTGGATGCGATATATTTAGATTTCCAGAAGGCCTTTGACAAGGTGCCGCATAGGAGACTGGAAAATAAGTTAAGAGCCCATAGTGTTCAGTAAGATCCTGGGATGGAAAAAGAATTGGCTGACTGGCAGAAGGCACAGAGTGGCACAAATGGGATCTTTTTCAGGATGGCAGCCGGTGACTAGTCGTGTGCCTCACGAGTCTGAACTGGGACCACAACTTTCCACAATATACATTAATGATCTGGAAGAAGGAACCAACGGCACTGTTGCTAAGTTCGCAGACAATACAAAGATCTGTAGAGGGACAGGTAGCATTGAGGAAGCAGGGGGGGGGGGGGGGGCTGCAGGACTTCGAGACTCGGACATTGTGCAAAGAAGTGGTGGATGGAATACAATGTGGAAAATGTGAGGTTATGCACTTTAGGAGGATGAATGGAGGAATTGGCTATTCTCTAAATGGGGAAATGCTTCGGAAATTAGAAGCACAGAGGAATTTGAGAGTCCTTGTTCACGACTCTCTTAATGTTAACGTGCAGGTTCAGTCGGCAGTTAGGAAAACAATTGCAATGTTAGCATTCATGGCGAGAGGGCGAGAGTACAAGAGCAGGGATGTACTTCTGAGGATGTATAAGGCTCTGCTCAGACCCCATTTGGCGTACTGTGAGCAGTTCTGGGCCCCGTATCTGAAGAAGGATATGCTTCACCTGGAAAGGGTCCAGAGGAGGTTCACCAGAACGATCCCTGGAATGAAGGAACGGTATGAGGAACGGTTGAGATCTCTGGGTCTGTACTCGTTGAGTTTAGAAGGATGAGGGGGGATCTTATTGACACTTCCAGGATACTGCGAGTGCGGAATGGAGCGGACATAGAGAGGATGTATCCACTTGCATGAAAAACTAGAAACAGATCATACCATCTCAGACTAGAGAGACGATGCTTTAAAACAGAGATGTGGAGGAATTTATTCAACCAGAAGGTAGTGAACCTGTGGAACTCTTTGCTGCAGATGGCTGTGGAGGCCAAATCACTGAGTGTCGTTAAGACAGCGATGGATAGGTTCTTGATTAATAAGGAGATCTATGGTTATGAGGGAAGGTGAGAAGGTAGGAACATGAGAATGAGAAACATATCAGCCATGATTGAATGGCGGAGCAGACTCGATGGGCCTAGTGACCAAGTTCAGCTCCTATGTCTTATGGTCGTATGGTCTTAAATTCCAAATCGGTATGAAATGTTGCTTTGGGTGTCTGCCTCCATTATTCTTACAGAAAATGAGGTAATGAAAGGATGGGAGGAACAAGCGGGAAATGACATTGAGGCAGAAGCTGAGCAGTGATTTAATTGAATGGTGGAGGAGGTGTGAGTGGCCCTGTCGTCTCCCCATGTTGTCACTTGTTATCAGTTCCTGATCTGCATTACTCTCTGATGAATGTAACTCCACGATAATATATTTCAGTTATTTCTTTCCAACAGATATTTATATTGTTCATGGAAACAGTTCATTTATATCCAGATTATCCAAAATTTATATAATATTAATCTGAATCTCACATCAACGTATTTTATTCCCAATAACCCAGAGCCAGCCAATCCAATCATCCCGAACTGAAAACTGTTTCTAAACGATTCACACAGCGATTGGTTCTGATTTGGTCTGAACGGCCTGGGACGCTGGTGCAGGCAGATACAACAGTGGTTTCACAGGGAATGGTAGGAGTGACAGAAATCAAATGTATGTCTCCAGCGAAAGGGCTGTGCAGTCGGATTGAGTGATCGGCCCATCTACAGAGCCGCTGAAGTCAAACGGAATGAATGTCCTTCTTCGGGACTTTACTCATTTTTAAGGCGTTGGATGTCGCCTGTCCGTGAGATGATGTGGACCAATACCTGCATGTTTTCTTAAAGTTCCCCAACACCGATTGTATTCTCACAGTAATCCTTCATATTATTTGCATCCATGTGTGAACTCAGCGTCCGTTTTAACTCACAGGTTACTTCACAGCATCAACTTCATTGTAAGTTCCAATCTGTCTGACACTGGGCGCTGCCTGTGCTTTTAATATTGAAAACATCTGCTTTGCACCCAGTAAAAACAGACGCACATTTAATAACTAGAGGGAGATCTATCTTTTTTGAGGTTGCATTACAATTATTTTTAAAAGCGGTTGTGCCACGTGTTTACTTTCTGCCGCCTCTCACTGGGGAAAGACAAGTTTTATTCCAGCTCTGCACAATAACTGACCTATCACACTGTCAATTATTCACACTTAAATGGTGGAATACTGCATGCAGGATTTTTACTTTATCCAGTATCTGAGTTTATAATTTAGGAACAAGTTTGTACACTCAGCAAATGTATTAATCCGTATTGTGTTTTCCACAGGATACCCTGTTCCCCATCTGTCCAAGCACACTCCTTCACACTATCCCTCACTTTCATTCTCTCCCTCTCTCACACTCTCCTTCTTTCATCCTCCCTCTCACAGACTAGCCCTCTTTCAAATTCATTCCCCTCATACAATATCTCACTCTCTCTCCCTCTCTCATCCTCCCTCTCACACTCACTTCCTCCCTCACACTCTCTCCCTCTCACACACTCTCTCCCTCTTTCACACACCCACTCTCACACTCTCTCCCTCTCACACTCTCTCCTCTAACACTCTCTATCTCTCTCATCCTCACTCACACTCCTTCCCTCTCTCACACTCCCTCCATCTCTCACACTCTCCTTCTCTCTCACATTCTCTCCCTCTCTCCCTCCCACATCCTCCCTCTCTCACACCATCTCTCTCTCACACACCCTCCTTCTAAAACAGTCTCTCACACTCTCTGCCTCTCTCAAACTCCCTCCCTCTCATACATTATCTCACACTCTCTCCCTCTCTCACACTCTCCCCTCTCACACTCTCTCCCTCTCTCATACCATCCCGCACTCCCACTTTCTCTCTCTCACCCTCTCTCCCTCTCTCACACCTTCCTTCTCTCCCATTCTCTCTCACACTCTCTCCCTCTCTCCCACTGTCTCTCTCTCTCTCCCTCTCCCCCACTCTCTCTCTCTCACTATCCCTCTCTTCCTCTGCCCCCCTCTCACATTCTCTCACACTCCCTCTCTCCGAATCTCTCTCTCTCTCTCTCTCTCTCCCTATCTCCGACTCTCTCCATCTCTCACACTCTCCCTCTCTCATACTCTCTCTCGCACTCTCTCATTCTCTCCGACTCTCTCCCTCTCTCACACTTTCCCTCTCTCACACTCTAACCCACACTCACTCTCCCTCTCTGACACTCCCTTCCTCTCTCACGCTCCCTCCATCTCCCGCACAAACAACCCTCTCTCGCACTCTCTCACACTTCCCCTTTCGCACTCGTTCAGTCTCGTAATCTCTCCCTGTCTTGTACTCCCTCTCCCACACTACCCGCTCACTCTCTCCCTCTTTCACACTTCCTCCCTCTCTCCCACTCTCTCTGTCCCACTCACTATCTCCCTCTCTCCCACTGTCTCCCATTCTCCCACTCACTCCCTCTCACACTCCCTCCCTCTCTCATACCATCCCGCACTCCCACTCTCTCTCTCACACCCTCTCTCCCTCTGTCACACCCTCCCTCTCTCCCATTCTCTCTCACACTCTCTCCCTCTCTCCCACTGTCTCTCTATCTCACACTCCCAGTCCCCCATTCTCTCTCACACTCTCTCCTGTCTCCCACTGTCTCTCTCTCTCACTCTCTCCCTCTCCCCCACTCTCTCTCTCACTCTACCCCTCTCTCCCTCTGCCCCCTCTCACACTCTCTCACACTCTCTCTCTCCGACTCTCTTTCTCTCTCTCTCTCTCCCTTTCTCCGACTCTCTCTATCTCTCACAGTCTCCCTCTCTCACACTCTCTCTCACACTCTCTCATTCTCTCCGACTCTCTCCATCTCTCACACTTTCCCTCTCTCACACTCTAACCCATACTCACTCTCCCTCTCTGACACTCACATCCTCTCTCACGCTCCCTCCATCTCCCGGACACTAACCCTCTCTCGCACTATCTCACACTTCCCCTTTCGCACTCGTTCAGTCTCGTAATCTCTCCCTGTCTTGGACTCCCTCTCCCACACTACCCTCTCACTCTCTCCCTCTCTCAAACTTCCTCCCTCTCTGCCACTCTCTCTGTCCCACTCCCTCTCTCCCTCTCTCCCACGCTCTCACCCACTCTCTCCCTCTCTCCCACTGTCGCCCTCTCTCACTCTCTCTCACACTCTTCCTCTCTCCGACTCTCCCCATCTCTCACACTCTGTCCCTCTCTCACACTCTCTCCCTCTCTCACACTCTCCCTCTCTGACACTTTCTCCCTCTCTCACTCTCCATCTCTTACACTCTCTCCCTCTCTCACACTCCATCCCTCTCTCCCTCTCACACTCCCTCCATCTCTCACCCTCCCTCTCACATTCTCTCCCTCTCTCACTCTACATCTCTCACACTCCCTCCATCTCTCACACTCCCTCTCTCAAATTCCTGTCTCTTTCATACATTCTTCTTCATTGATACTCACTCCCAATCTCTCTCTGACACATTTCCCCTTGCCTGACACTTGCCCCTCTCTTACATTATTTTCCTCTCTCAAACTCTCCCCTTCCCTCTCTCTCTCCCTCACTGACACTTTCTCTCACACTCTTTCCCTCTCTCACACTTTCATCCACACTCTTTCCCTCTCACACTCTCTCACACTCTTTCCCTCTCACACTTTCTCTCACAATATTTCCCACTCTCACGCTTTCTTTAACACTCTTTCCCTCTCTCGCACTTTCCCTCACACTCTTTCCGTCTCTCACACTTTCTTTCACACTCTTCCCCTCTCTCACACTTTCTCTCACACTCGGTCTCTCTCTCACGCGTTCTATCATACTCTTTCCCTCTCTCACATTCTCTCACTCTCTTTCCCTCTGCCACTCCCTCAGACACTCAGTCGCTCTCTCCTTTACGTATGTCTAAGTTTAGGTTAGTATTTTGTACACCATCCTTCTCACTCAATCTGCCTCCCTTATCCACTCACCCACTCGGTCTCCATTCTCTCCTTCCCTTTCTCTCAAACAATCTACACCCTTCTCTCGTTTTATCCTTTATTTCTCCCACTCACTTTCCCTCCCATTCTATCTCCTCCCACCCTCTTTCTCTCTCACTGTCTTCTCTCAGCACAACTCACAGACCAGTTTTCTCTTCCTGCACATCTCACCCCGCGTCTCTCCCAGTTTATATGTGCATATCAGATCGTCGGCCGGTATCAGCTAGAGACGTGGTATTAGTTTTCACAGCGAAATATGTTTTCATGCTGCCCTCTGAGGTGTTGAGTATCAATGTGCTGCAGTCTTTGAGTTTTATGAGGGTCCAATTATTCTAAAGATTTTCTTTGTTTGAGGGTCTGATTCAGATTTAGATATGGGATCACATATTTTGCGCTTTAAATTGTTCCAGTTTTGGAGATATTGAAAATGTGCTACTTATGCTCATACAGAACACACTGAAATCAAATAAAGGAATGGTCACAGATAGAGGTAGCTACACCCCAGAGTGCAGTGGAACCACCCAGAGAAACGCACTGACAATGGGCAGCACGGTAGCCTTGTGGATAGCACAATTGCTTCACAGCTGCAGGGTCCCAGATTCGATTCCGGCTTGGGTCACTGTCTGTGTCGAGTCTGCAAATCCTCCCCGTGAGTGCGTGGATTTCCTCCTACAGTCCAAAGATGTACAGGTTAGGTAGATTGGCCATGGTAAATTGCTCTTAGTGTCCAAAATTGCCCTTCGTGTTTGCTGGGGTTACTGGGTTATGGGGATCAGGTGGAGGTGTTGACCTTGGATAGGGTACTCTTTCCAAGAGCGGGTGCAGACTCGATGGGCCGAATGGCCTCCTTCTGCACTGTAAATTCTATGATATCTATGGTCACAGTTACAGAGGCAGCTACACCCCAGAGTGCAGTGGAACCACCCAGAGAAACACACTGATAATTGGGAATGAATCACTAAATGGGCACAGTTAGTGGCAGCTACACTCCAGAGTGCAGTGGAACCACCCAGAGAAACACACTGACAATTTTAACTGAATCACTGGATGGTCACAGTTATTGCGGCAGCTACACAACAGAGTGCAGTGGAACCACCCAGAGAAACACACTGACAATTGGAAATGAATCACTGAATGGTCACTGTTAGAGGCAGCTACACCGCACAGTGCAGTGGAGACACCCGGAGAAACACACTGACATATGGAACTGAATAACTGAATGCTCACAGTTACAGAGGCAGCTGTAGCCCAGAGTGCAGTGGAACCACCAAGAGAAACACACTGACAATTGTAACAGAATCACTGAATCGTCACAGTGGAGTGAGGGTTATCACTGGAACAATCTGAGATCTAGAGATGGGACTGATAGTGTCTGAGTGGACAGCATCCTTTCAGTTAATGTTAGTTGAACAATGTGATCAACAAAGTCCAGTGTTTGGAAAGAGGTCACTCACGTAAAAAAAATATTTGCTTTCACTGAACACAATATCGTAACCTGTTTGTTCACATCTCTGAAAAATAATTTAAACGATGTCATCAGCTCAATATCCCTGAGGTGGTTCCACAGGGTGTAAATTAAAAGATTGGAGAATATATAAACTCAGAGTTTCAGAGAGAGAGATTGCCTATCGCATGAAAGGACACATCAATTCACAGTGAAAATGCTTTTTCCAATGGACACTGCTGAAAAAATATTGTACCCAATCCTTGCGATCGTTGGTGTTCCTGGTAAGTGACTGTCAACATTGAGGTTCTGTAAATCTGTGTGCGAGCGGCTCTCTCATTTTACACTGCGAGTGAAAATGTTTAACGCTCATCTCGTGCTCACTGTTATACAGACACCTGGGCAACGATATAATTCACTTAATTCAAATATCGTTAATAATGTCTATGGTTTAAATCCATTTCGTCAACTAACAATATACCTGTTTGTCACTCACGGCATCTCTGATCAATGAAGTTGTTATATTGAGTGGAATCTTGTGTAATGTTAGATGGGATCTCAGTGAAGGCAATCTCTCTGAAGTAAGGTTTGAGGCAGTAAGAATGAAATCACACTGAGTTGGGATCATAATCAGAGTGGAATATCTGACAGCGGTGAACAAGAATTACTGGAAGTATCTGTCAGTGTAGAATTGCACTGAATGCGGGTGTCTCATCGGAGTGGAATATCTGATACAATTATGTATCTGTTACTGGGTCGATCTGTCCGTGTGGAATTGTATTGTGTGTGGGTCAGTAACTGGACTGAATTTAGTTGTTTTATTTTGAAGTGATGTATTTTATTGCTGCGTGTTCGCTCCATTCTGTGGAGTTTACTCTTTGTTTTAACTTTGGAATAGGCTGGTCACAGAATGGGTTTGGCTGTGTTTTGAAGATGCTTGATATTTATTGTATGAAGTGAAACGTATATATCTCTGTTTTCCATTGACCTATCCAACAGGAACAGATATCACCCACACTCGAATATTTCAGAAAACCCACAACAGTGCAGTTTTTCAATAGGTTTTGTGATATGTTCTCATTTCTATTAATCCCGAAATGAGCTCACATCTCTGATCAATTTTAATAGGTGTTTGTAAACTGTTTCTGCGTCACACGATTTGTGAATCTGTTCACCTGAACGCAGAAACCCATCCAGTCTATTCACACACTTGTTTTCCAAGGAGTTGTTGGGAGGCTTATTGTTCTGATCAAAATGCAGCAGCGGACACTGATCTGTCAGGAAATTAATTTCCAATTGCAATACCCACTTTGTAAATACATAATTAATGATGAATGTGTGCTTGTTAATTAGTTGTATTTTTCCTCTGTATTCACTATCACTCAATTTGATTTTGTCTGTAAATTGTGTAATTATCATTCTGCTTCCCAATTCCAGACTCTTAATGGGAATGGTGAAAGATAGTGGCCCTTGTGAGCCGCTTCGATGACGAGGTCAGGGTTGGATATCAGAGAGAGGATTGGAGAAAGTTTAGAGTGAGTCAGGATAGAGTTGGTGAGAGGAACAGAAAAATTGAGACGGACGATGTCGCACTGACAGATCTCAATGAAAAGATCAAGAGCTGATAAGAGGCCAGAGGGTGGGGTCCAGGTAGAGGGAGAGTACTGGAGGCGGGTGGATATCAACAACAGATTTCCATAAACTAGACAGTGAGACACAGCAGAGGCAATATTATCTATTCACTGATCATCATCAGAATAATTACCAAAGAATTGAAAAGCAAAGGTCGGCCTCTGTTATTCTTGAACTTAAGAACAAAGAACAAAGAACATTACAGCACAGGAACAGGCACTTCGGCCCTCCCAGCCTGCGCCGATCCAGATCCTTTATGTAAACCTGTCTCCTATTTTCCAAGGTCTACTTCCCTCTGATCCCGCCCGTTCATATACCTGTCTAGATGCCTCTTCAATTATGCCATCGTGCCCGCCTCTACCACCTCCGCTGGCAAAGCGTTCCAGGCACCCACCACCCTCTGCGTAAAACAATTTCCACGCACAACTCCCTTAAACTTTCCCCCTCTCACCTTGAAATCGTGACCCCTTGTAACTGACACCCCCACTCTTGGAAAAAGCTTATTGCTATCCACCCTGTCCATACCTCTCATAATTTTGTATACCTCAATCAGGTCCCCCATCAACCTCCGTCTTTCCAACGAAAACAATCCTAATCTACTCAACCTTTCTTCATAGCTAGCACCATCCATACCAGGCAACAGCCTGGTGAACCTCCTCTGCACCCTCTCCAAAGCATCCTCATCATTCTGGTAATGTGGCGACCAGTGCTGCACGCAGTATTCCAAATGTGTTCAAACAAAAGTCCTATACAACTGCAACATGACCTACCTACTCTTGTACTGAACACCCCGTCCGATGAAGGCAAGCATGCTGTATGCCTTCTTGATCACTCCATCAACCTGCGTTGTCACCTTCAGAGTACAATGGACCTGAATGCCCAGATCTCTCTGTACATCAATTTTCCCCAGGACACTTCCATTGACCATATAGTCCGCTCTTGAATTTGATCTTCCAAAATGCATCACCTCGCATTTGCCTGGATTGAACTCCATCTGCCATTTCTCTGCCCAACTCTCCAATCTATCTATATTTTGTTGTATTCTCTGACAGTCTTTCTCGCTCTCTGCAACTCCACCAATCTTAGTATCATCTGCAAACTTGCTAATCAGGCCACCTATACCTTCCTCCAGGTCATTTATGTAGATCACAAACAACAGTGGTCCGAGCACGGATCCCTGTGGAACACTACTAGTCACCCTTCTCCATTTTGAGATACTCCCTTGCACCACTACTCTCTGTCTCCTGTTTCCCAGGCAGTTCTTTATCCATCTAACTAGTACACCCTGAACCCCATATGATTTCACTTTTACCATCAACCTGTCATGGGAAACCATATCAAACGCCTTACTAAAGTCCATGAATATGACATCTACAGCCCTTCCCTCATCAATTAACTTTGTCACTTCCTCAAAGAATTCTTTTTTTTTTATAAATTTAGATTATCCAATTATTTTTTCCGATTAAGGGGCAATTTGGCGTGGCCAATCCACCTACTCTGCACATTTTAGGGTTGTGGGGGCGAAACCCACGCAGACACGGGGAGAATGTGCAAACTCCACACGGACAGTGACCCAGAGCCGGGATCGAACCTGGGACCTCAGCGCCGTGAGGCGTTTGTGCTAAACACTAGGCCACCGTGCTGCCCTCCTCAAAGAATTCTATTAGTTTTGTAAGACATGAACTTCCCTGCACAAAACTATGCTGCCTGTCACTGATAATTCTACTTTCTTCCAGATGTGAATAGATCCTATCCCTCAGTATCTTCTCCAACAGTTTGTCTACTTCTGACGGAAAAGAATACAATAAAATCTTCCAGTCACAATGTCAACAGTTGGAAAAATGGAATTGGAAGTATGAGTTACAACAAATCCAGTAACACACAGTATACTAAATAGTCGGCACATATTCCAAAGTCAACATCATTCCTGACACATTTCATCCAATTATTGCAATGACTATTAGAAATAATAGATCTGAGTAGTATGATAGATGTTAAACAATTTGATTTTCTAAAGGCCGTCAGTAAGATCCGACATAACAAACTGATGAGTAATCTCAGAGCCAGTGGAGCTAGTGAACACAGCAGCAGAATGGACACTGGCGACACACGCAGAAAGACGAGTAAATCTGATTCAGGATCGGATCATTTATTGGTGGATCGATGGCTCATCCAATGCCAAATGTTGCCGCCTTCATAAACACTTTGATTACCTTTGTCAAAACGTGGCCCTGTCACCGTGAAACCTGTCAAACAGATGAAATCAGACAGGCAATCTCACAAATAATTTGGATGATTGAACGAGCGTTCATCTGTAGCGACAGGGCTGTGTTTGGGATATTTACATTATAAAGTCAGACCACGGCGGTTTGTGAACTCAGATTCCGCTGTGCCTGATTCAGAAAAGGACAATGTATTATCATTAATTAGAAATATTTTCTCTCGTCTCTGTCTTACAGTTAATGCAATGGCAATTCTGATACTGTCCAGGAGAAATTGTGGCCTTACCATCTGCGTCACTCGGTACCTCAGCGCCATGGCAACGGCAGACCTTCTGGTCATTATCATCGTGGTCATATTGACCATCATCAATAATTATTATTTCCCAGTGAGTTTCCTGTACATCACCCCTGTGTGCAGTTGTAAAGTTGTCCTGATGGGTGCATCTACAGATTGTTCCGTTTGGTTCACAATAGCGTTTTCCTTTGATCGATTTGTGGCCATTTGTTGTCAGAAACTGAAAACAAAATACTGCACCGGAGAAACAGCGACTGTGGTTCTCACAACAACTGGAATACTGTTAATTTTAAAAAACATTCCCTTCTACTTCACATATAAACCTATATTCATATTCCACAATGTACCGTGGGGCTGTCAAAAGAAAGCAAGGGCATTTATTGATCCTAGATGGGTTGGATTTCAGTGGTTTGATAAGGTCACAACTCCATTGCTCCCATTCGGTTTAATTCTGTTGGTAAACGCTTTGACAATCAGACACATTGTTATGACAAGTCGGGTCCGTCAGGGACTGGTGACGCAGAGTAAGGGAAAAAACTACAGTGATAGAGAGATGGAAAGCAGAAGGAAATCTATGATTTTACTCTTCAGCATATCTGGAACCTTCATTCTTTTGTGGTCGGTCAATGTTATAAAATTCGTGCATATTAAAGTGATCGGATTATTTAATATCAGTGAATCTGCATATACATTAGAAAGTGCTGCAGCTATGCTGCTCAATTTAAATTGTTGCACAAACACATTTATTTATATGGTAACTCAGGCCAAGTTCAGAGAACAAATCAAGTTAACGCTGAATTATCCGTTCAGAGCCATTGCACAGAGACTCAAACAATCCAGGAGCTCCGCCTGGTGACAGACAGCCGGATAAGGGAATCGGGCGCAACCCAGTATCACTACGAACAGCTTCAGCTGAGCAGAAATCCTGTTCCTATCACTCCGATAACCTTTCAAACAGATATAATCATCCAGTCAGTGATGTTAATTTCAGCAAACGGTTGAATATGAACTGGTGATGTAAGGGCTCATCAGTCAATAAGGTAACCTGAGGGAAACACCCGCAGAATCACTGAGGATCTGAATAGAGAGAGAAGGTTCCATGTCATTGAACGGCAATTCTGAACCATGTCACCTCCATTCAGAACACTGGCGGTTTAATGGTGACGGGGAGCCGGGCGTAGCGGCAGGAAATGTGGCCATTTAGTGGTGAAGGAGAATCGCTTCCTGGTTTGACAGCGTCGTTGAATTTGACTGGAGAGTCCCAGCAACATTTTGTGATATCGGACAAACATTCATCTCCCCATTGTCAATCGAGATATTCGCAACTTGAAATGCACGGGATAGTGGTGGGAAATCCAGGAAAGTCAAAACTTTAACAAATCTTTTTGTCCAGAGTAATGTACAGTCACACATTTCAACACACCGTCTTCTCCCTATACTTCGCGAGCGAATTAAATGGAATTAAATCTGGAATATCTCACAAGAAACTGCATCGAGTTTCAAAAGGGAAAGCAAGACAAGAAGAATAAGAACACTTTGAGAAAGTCAGTGCGTCGTACCTCATTTATCAGTCAGAATTATAGTTTGATTGGATATTTTGTCAATATAGTTCACATTGCAAAATGCCCCGGTCGACAACAATCTGAGAATGGTCAGTAAATCTGTATTGAATGAAGGTTCAGGAATAAATGTCATTCAGGCAATTCCCACCCGTAAGTATAGCCTCATATAATATCATAAATGGACAAATAGAACATAGGAGCAGCAGGATGCCATTCAGCCACTCGAGACTCTTCCGCCGCTTAATAAGATGATGACCTGCAATAATTCGGCACGCCATGCTCACCACGAATCCATGAATACCTTACTTGAGAAAGGACGTACTGGCGCTGGAGGGTGTGCAGAGGAGATTCACTAGGTTAATCCCAGAGCTGAAGGGGTTGGATTATGAGGAGAGGTTGAGTAGACTGGGACTGTACTCGTTGGAATTTAGAAGGATGAGGGGGGATCTTATAGAAACATTTAAAATTATGAAGGGAATAGATAGGATAGATGCGGGCAGGTTGTTTCCACTGGCGGGTGACAGCAGAACTAGGGGGCATAGCCTCAAAATAAGGGGAAGTAGATTTAGGACTGAGTTTAGGAGGAACTTCTTCACCCAATGGGTTGTGAATCTATGGAATTCCTTGCCCAGTGAAGCAGTTGAGGCTCCTTCATTACATGTTTTTAAGGTAAAGATAGATAGTTTTTTGAAGAATAAAGGGATTAAGGGTTATGGTGTTCGGGCCGGAAAGTGGAGCTGAGTCCACAAAAGATCAGCCATGATCTAATTGAATGACGGAGCAGGCTCGAGGGGCCAGATGGCCTACGCCTGCTCCTAGTTCTTATGTTCTTATGTTCTTATGTAATACCATTCTGTGTATAATTGTTGAATGATTCCGCGTCCACCAGTTTTACAGGAAGTGTGTTCTTCAGATGCACGAGCCTCTAAGTGTAAAATAAATAAACGACTAATCTCAGTTGGAAAGGCGAAAGCAGTTAATTTTAAACAGTGACAGCTAGTTCCTCATTGCCATGATATTTATACAGATTGTTAATAGTTGACGTTTCGTGGCACGGTGGCACAGTGGTTAGCACTGTTGCCTCACAGACCCAGGTCCCGGATACAATTCCGCAGGTTGCACATTCTAACCGTGTTTTTCCTTCCAAGTTGAAGATGTGCAGGTTAGATGAATTGGCC
Source organism: Scyliorhinus canicula (assembly GCF_902713615.1). Classification (NCBI taxonomy): domain Eukaryota; kingdom Metazoa; phylum Chordata; class Chondrichthyes; order Carcharhiniformes; family Scyliorhinidae; genus Scyliorhinus; species Scyliorhinus canicula. The sequence goes on from NW_024055728.1 coordinate 781,248, forward strand.
AGATGAAATTGCCCCTTAGTATCCAAAAAACGTTAGTTGTGATTACTGGGTAATGGGGATATGGTGGAAGTGTGGGCTGGGGTTGGATGTTACTCTCAAGGGCCGGTGGAAAATCGAAGTACCAAAAGGGCAGCAGGGTAGCATGGTGGTTAGCATAAATGCTTCACAGCTCCAGGGTCCCAGGTTCTCCCACAATCGCTTCACAGCTCCAGGGTCCCAGGTTCGATTCCGACATGGGTCACTGTCTGTGCGGAGTCTGCACGTCCTCCCTGTGTGTGCGTTGGTTTCCTCCGGCTGCTCCGGTTCCCATCCACAGTCCAAATCTGTGCAAGTAAAGTGGATTGGACATGATAAATTGCCCTGTGTCCAAAATTGCCCTCAGTGTAGGGTGGGGTTACTGGGTTATTGGGATAGGGTGGAGCTGTTAACCTTGGGTAGGGTGCTCTTTCCAAGAGCCGGTGCAGACTCGTTGGGGCGAATGGCCTCCTTCTGCACTGTAAATTCTATGATCTATGATTCTATTATGATCCCTCTGGTACAGCACAGGTCATATTTTTCCACCTGATTAAAATGTCAAGTCTCTCAGTCCTGTAATCATTCAGACTTCTATCGATTGCAAAGTGCTATACACGAAAACAATTTCAATTTCGTTGCAAACAGAGTTTCCCTGTTGTAAGAAATCAGACCAATTCTGCAGGAATGCCTTTAACTGGGCAAGCACCCCTTTCCAAGTTAATTAATACCAACTTCTGATATTGTCATGTGAGAGATCCATTAAGAACTGGGTGTTGATAACTGGTTATGTGTATAAATATATGTAGTGAGAGTACCTTCAAGAAATGGGTGTTTTTACTGCAGTTATGTCAGAGAGTGGGTGGAGATGGGCTGTCTCAGCTTTTTTCTTTCATTTTAGGCTGTTTGCTGAGGGTGTGTTTAAGTTTCGTTTTAAGAACTGGATAGCTGCAGTCACAGCCAGATGGTGTATGAATCGCTCTCTGTAATCTAACGATTGTAAATCGATCCTGGTGATTTAGAACTATTAACAGTAGCGCTTTAACCTGATGTGCGTCCGTTAAAAGTTGTTTTAAGCCTCATGGGTTTTAAAGAAAAGCTTAAAGGATCACTTAGTGTTGCATTTTTTGGGGGTTGTATTTGAATTGAGGTTGGAAAGATGCTCACTGTATGTTTTTAAAAGAACAGAATAAACATTGTTTTGCCTTAAAAAATACTTTTCCATTTCTGCTGCACCACACCTGTAGCGTGGGCCGTGTGCCTTCAAACTACAATCTATTAAACGTTGTGGGTCATGTGAACTCCATGATACACTTTGGGATGCGCTAAACCATGGTCCATAACAATATTCACTGCAAACGTGGTTCGGCTAACTGGCCTGCTGTTTCTGCTTTCTGATACGCTGCCTTTTTGAATAGTAGAGGCACATTTGCAAACTTCCAGCGTAATGAAACATTTTCCAAATCTCTGGAGGTTTGGATGATTAAAGGCAATCATCATATAATTGACAGTGCAGAAGGAGGCCACTCGGACCATCGAGTCTGCACCTGCTCTTGGAACGAGCGCCGCACTCAAGCACACACCTCTTCCACCCCATCTCCTTAACCCATCAACCGCAATTACCTTTTTGGACACTAAGGGCAATTTAACATGGCCAATCCTCCTACCTGCACATCTTTGGACTGTGGGAGGAAACCGGAGCACGCGGCGAAAACCCCCGAACACAGGGGGAGAACATGCAGAAACCATACAGACAGTGACCCAAACTGGGAAACAAACTGGGACCCTGGAGCTGTGAAGCAACTGTGCTAGTCACTGTGATACAGTGATGCTCTAATAGCAATGTATCAACCATCTCACGGGATACTTAATGAATAATCAATGATGACTTGCGCCGAGACCCGGGCAACTGCCATCCTCCATCTCCCACAATTTACTCAATAGCACTCATTTAATGGTTGCTTTCCTGTGTTGCTCTCTCCCATTTAGTGAATAATTGCTGAATGTAGGCTGCTTCTTGTATCTTCCACAGGAAAACTGGCACAACATAGCAGACTACTTATCTAGGAGACAACCACATCTTGTTTTTGATATTTGGGAATATTTTCGTTGTTTTGCGTAGATTTATCATGAACTTTAATGATCCCTTATTAATATTTCAGTCCTTCTTTGATATTGCTATTATATCCTGTCCGATCTTCGGGCCTGCTAACTGTCCGTCACAATTACATGTTTATTTTTAAGTTGCATGTTATCTTTAAACGATTAATGTTCTTGTAATTAAAAACAAGTATTGAAATGTTTTGATTTTAAGGGCCAATTTAGCATACACAGACAACCTATCGTGCACCTCTAGTTTGTTGTGGGTGTGAGACTACCGCCGACACGCGGGGAATGTACAGACGCCACAAATTCAGCATTTTTAACCACCACGACACAGTGCTGCCGCATTTAACCGATTAAGTTAAACTGGACGTTGTGTCTTTTTGCTGTTTCTTTCTGCTTTGTCGTGGTGAGTCTATTTTATGCATCCAGAAACCCCCCTAAACGTGTGGCACAACATTTTCACTGACTGATCCATCACACTGATTTGCCCATGCATTTTATCCAACTCAGCATTCAAATCCTCACAACTCCTCTCATTTAAATTTCAAAACATAGCCACAAGCACATTTCCTTCCCCTCACAAATAATGTTTAATTATGTCCGACTAATGCCAGTTACAGATCCAGCAGAGTGAGCACTCAGTTGGATTCAGAATATAATACTGAAAGAATCTGTGAAGAAAGTTTTCAATGAACCGTTCTTCCAGGATAAAAGAAGTTTCTATCTCCATGATTATCGTTGTGCTTTTCCCTGAAGCTTCAATTCTCTTTTACTTTAAGCTGCATTCTACACTGTTGTTCTCGTTTGGGGCACCCCCAAGTAAATAATTGCCTTAATCATTTCTCATCTCTAAACAAACCATTTTCAACTCTTGGTCATCTGAATGTAGATCATCCCTCTCCAAAAATAGTTGCTTATTGTCACAAGTTAGTTTCAAAGACGTTACTGCAAAAAGCCCCTTGTCGCCACATTCCGGCCCTGTTCGGGGAGTCCGGTATGTGAATTAAATCCACGCTGCTGGATTAAAACATAGAACAGTACAGCACAGAACAGGCCCTTCGGCCCTCGATTTTGTGCCGAGCAATGATCACCCTACTCAAACCAACGTATCCACCCTATACCCGTAACCCAAACAACCTCCCCTTGACCTTACTTTTTAGGACACTACGGGCAATTTAGCATGGCCAATCCACCTAACCCGCACATCTTTGGACTGTGGGAGTAAACCGGAGCACCCGGAGGAAACCCACGCACACACGGGGAGGACGTGCAGACTCCGCACAGACAGTGACCCAGCCGGGAACCGAACCTGGGACCCTGGAGCTGTGAAGCATTTATGCTAACCACCATGCTACCGTGCTGCCCATTGTTCTGCATTACAAGCCAGCTATTTAGCCCAGTGTGCTAAACAAGGCCCCATGGCTGCTCACATTATCAGTAACCAGCAGAACCACTCCGTCACCTTATTCCCCCTTTATTTACAGCCAACCCATCACTCTTCAATACTCAGGCCAAAATCATGGTCCTCTTCCCACCATTTCGCCATAATGGCTATCGAATGTTGATTCTGTATTGCAAGTCCGCTCTCAGTTCATCTGCTTTATTTCACATGTTCGGTCTATTCAGTTACAGATCTTTTCTTTTCATCGTTTTTTTCTTTATCATAACTTGTAGTCTCTCCTGCTAATTTGACCACTCTATGCCTTTTTTCACGGTCAGTGTTTCAATTCTCGCAACAATACCTCCCTCCCTCTTGCCTGGACTCTGATGTACCACCTGATCCAAAATTCGATGGGTTGCCACCATTGTTTCGTTTTAAACCCTCACATCTCCCCGAGTTAAGCGGTTCACAAGAATTCCAATCCCAACATGGTCCGCGTATACAGGGTTATAACAGTACACATTACAAAATATCCAGTCAAGTTGTCAACGTCCCACGTTTCGCCACTCATTTCTCCTGGAAAAGTATTTGATCCAGGTATCCATGTCTGTAATTTCCAACAAGTCAGGGACCGTCTGCTGTGCAATGATGTTGTGTGTGGTAGCTTCCGGTCAGACGGCATGACACTTTTAATAATGTGTTCTGCCGGCGGGGTTCGCATTAATCCCAATCTCAGTCTCACCAGTAGGCCGGACTGAATTGCAATATGCCGTTGGATAATTAAATATCCATGGAATAACGAACTTAAGCATACACCAATTTGTTAATTTGTCACCAGTGACATATCTATTGTCATGTTTCGAACCAAAAAGTTCATGTAAACCGTACCAGCCTCCCCGGACAGGCGCCGGAATGTAGCGACTAGGGGATTTTCACAGTAACTTAATTGAAGCCTACTCGTGACAATAAGCGATTTTCATTTTTCATTTTCATTTCATAATGAGGAGCGGTGCAGAAACCCCAACAAGCACTTCCTCCTGCAGCCGTAAAATGGAATGGCAGACTGCCAGGAAACCCTCCAGAATCAAAACATGACACTGTGCAGGGAGTATATCAGGGAAAAGTTCCATCAGAGGAACTCGCGGAGCTCAATGTGCGTCGCTCATATTTGTCCGTATTTCATTATTTGTAAAACCTCTTTCTTTACTCGAAAAAGTGTTTCTTTTTCGAAAATAAATTTACAGTTTCTAATTTTTATTTTCTCCAAGGGGAAGTTTAGCGTAGACAATCCACCAACGGTGCACATCTTTGGTGTGTGGGGGTGAAACCCACGTAGACATGGGGTGAATGTGCAAACTCCACACGGGCAGTGACCCACGCCAAGGTTCGAAACCGGGTCCTCAGCGCCCTAGGCTACAGTGCCACGTACCACCCCTGAAAACGTGTTTCTCATCGATTTCAATTATCCAGACAAAAACACTGTGAACTGTTGGGGCCTCACGGTAGCATGGTGGTTAGCATCAATGCTTCACAGCTCCAGGGTCCCAGGTTCGATTCCCGGCTGGGTCACTGCCTGTGTGGAGTCTGCACGTCCTCCCCGTGTGTGCGTGGGTTTCCTCCGGGTGCTCCGGTTTCCTCCCACAGTCCAAAGATGTGCGGGTTAGGTGGATTGGCCATGCTAAATTGCCCGTAGTGTAAGGTTAATGGGGGGATTGTTGGGTATACGGGTTAAAGTAGGGTGATCATTGCTCGGCACAACATCGAGGGCCGAAGGGCCTGTTCTGTGCTGTACTGTTCTATGTTCTATGTTCTATCATAAAGAGGTTTTATTCAAAATTGTAATGCCTTCTAGTGGATTCAGAGGTTAGTTTTGACCAGTTTGAAATTATATGTAGCTTCCGAATTCACTTAATGTGCAGTTTTATGGTAAAGTACTATCTCTCTTCCACAAGTCTTCCAAATTATTTGCGAATAATTGCAGAACTGTTGGTTTACATATTTGCTCGATCAGGGAGAATGTTTCAGATTGTGATCGGCGTACCATCGAACAGTTCGAAAAGTAATATAAATGTGGTAGAAGATGAACCTTTCCATGTTGATGAGAAAAAGAAAAAGAGCTAAACCCACTCCTATTTCCTAATTTCTTTTGCAATGTTTAGAAACTGTCAAGATTTCAGTGTTAAGTATCTTTCTCTTAAATTATTGTCACAGGAATCTAAACACATTCATATCAGAAAATGTGCAACACAACACAATAGTTTCATAGAATTTACAGTGCAGAAGGAGGCCATTCAGCCTATCGAGTCTGCACCGGCTCTTGGAAAGAGCACCCCCAAAGTTAACACCTCCACCCTATCCCCATAACCCAGTACCCCCACCCAACACTAAGGGCAATTTATCATGGCCAATCCACCTAACCTGCACATCTTTGGACTGTGGGAGGAAACCGGAGCACCCGGAGGAAATCCACGCACACACGGGGAGGATGTGCAGACTCCGCACAGACAGAGACCCAAGCCGGAATCGAACCTGGGACCCTGGAGCTGTGAAGCGATCGTGCTATCCGCAATGCTACCGTGCTGCCCAGTGCTGCACGCATCAAAGTTTACAAGCAATAACATGAACCCCAATAGCTGAAATATAACATGAAGCAAGAAACAATCTCAGTCCCTCTCACACATAGATAACAGTGACCAGATCTTTAAAATGCAAAATAACAGGCCACCTTCAACCCCCTCCCCGTAAACATGACCTTCTCAAGGTTCAGGAATGACATTCGATCACCCAGCAATTTTGCCGCACTGGCTGGAGTCACTTGTCTCCAGCTTAACCATATCCATCACCGGCCAGCAGCGATACGATTATCAATGCATTCATCCCGCCCCGTCCTCAAAACCAGCTAGTCCCACACGTCACACAGAACAACTAATGGGGTACAGATATGCTTGGAAAATAAGCAGCAAATGTGCATGTGATGAACAGGATCTCCCAAACACAGCTCACACGTATCTTCGGCCCCTTCAAAAAAATCGGCAGGGCAGCACGGTGGCCTAGTGGTTAGCACAACCGCCTCACGGCGCTGATGTCCCAGGTTCGATCCCGGCTCTGGGTCACTGTCCGTGTGGAGTTTGCACATTCTCCCCGTGTCTGCGTGGGTTTCACCCCCACAACCCAAAGATGTGCAGAGTAGGTGGATGGGCCACGCTAAATTGCCCCTTAATTGGAAAAAATAATTGGGTAATCTAATTTTTTTTTTTTTAAATTATAAAAATCGGCTGAACCTGACCCTGGTGAGGTGCGCCCTGAACACAAACTTGATACATGCATAGATAGATAGGTACAGAGAATATAGGAGCAGGAGGAGGCCTTTTCGACGTTTGAGCCTATCATTCATCACTGTAACGGCTGATCATCCAACTCAAGAGCCTAAGCCGGTTTTCTCCACATAGCTTTTCATCCCATTTTCCCCAAGTGCTATAACCAGCCGCCTCTTGAATATATTCAAAGTTACAGCATCAACTTCTTCCTAAAGTAATGAATTCCACAGTCTCACCGCTCTTTGTGTGAAGACATGTCTCCTTATTTCTGTCCGAAATAGTTGACCCTGAATCCTGAGGCTGTGACCCCTGGTTCTAGACATACCCATCATTGGTAACATCTTCGCAGCATCCATCCTGTCTAGGCCTATTAGAGTTTTATAAGTCTCTATGAGATCTCTCATCATTCTTCTGAAGTACAGCAAGAACAATCCCAACCAAGTAAATCTCTCCTCTGACAGTCCCGCCATCCTTGAAAACTTAATGGTAAACCTTTGCTGCACTCCCTCGAGAGAAAGAACATCCTTCCTCAGAGAGGGAGATCAAACTTCACACAATAGTCCGTGCTGCCTCAACATGTCCTACACAATTGCAGCACCACATCGCTGCTTTCTATACCCCGAAACCACTTGCAATGAAGTACCATTAGCCGTCTTTACCACCTGCTGCATCTGCATGCTTACATTCAGCGAATTGTGCACAGGGACACCCAGGTTCCGCTGCAGACTCCCCTCTCACAATTTACAACCATTCTGGTATATTCTGGCTTCCTGGTTTTGCTTCCAAACTTCATAACATAGAACATAGAACAGTACAGCACAGAACACGCCCTTCGGCCCTCGATGTTGTGCCGAGCAATGATCACCCTACTCAAACCAACGTATCCACCCTATACCCGTAACCCAACAACTGCCCCCCTTAACCTTACTATTAGGACATTACGGGCAATTTAGCATGGCCAATCCACCTAACCCGCAAATCTTTGGACTGCGGGAGGAAACCGGAGCACCCGGAGGTAACCCAAGCACACACGGGGAGGACGTGCAGACTCCACACAGACAGTGACCCAGCCGGGAATCGAACCTGGGACCCTGGAGCTGTGAAGCATTTATGCTAACCACGATGCTACCGTGCTGCCCAAAATGAAAATTGCTTTTTGTCACGGGTAGGCTTCAATGAAGTTACGGTGAAAAGCCCCTAGTCGCCACATTCCTGCGCTTGTCCAGGGAGGCTGGTATGGGAATCAAACCATGCTTCTGGCCTGCTTGGTCTGCTTGAAAAGCCAGCGATTTAGCCCAGTGAGCTAAACTAGCCCCTCTTAACCTCACACTTATCCAAATTATACTGCATCTGCCATGGGTTTGCGCACTTGCCCAACCTGTCCAGATTTTGCTGTAAGTTTGCATCCTCGTCACAATTCACCCTCCCACCTAATTTGGTATCATCTGCAAACTTTGAGATGTTAACATTTTGTTCCCTCATCCAAATCATTAATATATATGTGAATAGCTGGGGTCCCAGTACCGATCCCTGCGGTACCCCATTGATTACTGCCTGCCAATCTGCAAATGACCAATTAATACCTACTTCTTGTTCCTCTCTACCAACCAGTTTTCTATCCACCTCAAACATTTCCCCAATCCCATGCGCTCTAGATTGCACCATAATCTCTTATGCGGGGACTTTGTCAAACGGATTCTGAAAACCCAAGTGTACCATATCGACTGGCTCCCCCCTGTCGACTGTGCTGGTTACCTCTTCAAAGATTATCGAGCATGATTTTCCCTTGAGCTGTATCAATCTCAACGTCGTAGATGATGACGTAGCATACCTACCAGAGTGACGGACTCCACTCTTCCTCTTCCAAAATGGGTCACAGCTCTTCCCATTTGGCCATCACATCTTCCAGCGCAGTTTTCTCTTCCCTCGCGATTCGCCCCTATATACCTGAACGAACGAACCCTCCATCGAACGCATTCGAGAGAATCATTTCAAACAGAGTAGACGGTGGTGCCCCCGGGTATGTCGGAAGTGCCTCTAAGCAAAGTTGAAAATATTAGAACATTGCCGACCATCCCGGTTCCACCACCTCTGCCCCCGCCCCTTCACCCCCCTTCCCCCCCACCCACCCGCCCTCTATTTTACCTCTTCCAAACTCGCGAACGGCTCCTCCAGAAACAATCATTTCACCCTCCGAACCGTTTGGTTCCTCAGCCCCGAATGTTGCATCCAATTTTGTCGCCTCAAACAAATAGTTCCCGTAGATAAGTGCCCATCTTGACACTGCTACCAATTTAAAATGCTGGCTGAATCTCCGTCATATCTTCGACGTAGAAATTACGGACCGGAATCAATAATGCATTTTGCTCGGACAAACGGCAGTGATGACGCCAGGATCGCTGCAAACCTGTCCCTTTGCAACACCCTGACGGCATCCATACCAGAATGACTGCGTGAACCCGAAACCACCCCAATACCATCTCCCTATTGCAGCCCAACAATAATAAATGTGAGGTAATGCATTTTGGTAGTTCTAATACAGATGGAAACAATACAGTAAATGGCAGATCCCTTATGTGTATTGAGAGGCAGAGTTGATCTAGGTGTACCGGTGCAGAGGACGCTGAAAGTAGCAACCCTGGTGGACAAGGTCGTGAAGAAGCATTGGGTTGCTTGCCTTCATTGGTCGGGGCATTGAATATAAATTTTGCAAATCATGCTGCAGTTATACAGGACCTTAGTTCCGCCACACTTGGAATATAACGTGAAACACTAGCGTCGTATTACCAGAAGGATGTGGAGGCGTTGGCGAGGTATAGAACACATTTCATTGAATTTTTTCTCCTATGAAGGGCATTGAGAGGTTGCATAAGCAGTACCAGAAGGATGATGAGGCTTCGGAGCGGGCATCGAAAAGGATTACCAGGATGTTGCATGGAGTGAAGGGAATTGGAATGAAGAGAGATTGAATTAAGAAAAAAGAACAATGCAGCACAGAAACGGGCCATTGGACACTCCAAGCCTGTGCCTGTCATGACCCCATCCTTGGCCAATACCATTGGCAATTCCTAGTCCGGTCTACCTCTATACCCATTTTATCCATGTTTTTGTCGAGATGACTTTTTGAACGCCAGTAATATATTTGCTTCCTGAACCTCCTCTGGAAACGTGTTCGAGGCATTCACCACCCTCTGTGTAAAAAGGAATCTGCCCGGCACATCTCTTAAAGTTGCCCAACGGACCTTTACCTTATGCCTCCTGGGACTGAACTCTCAACCCTGGGAAAGAGTGCATGCCCATCCATTATATCCTTGTGCTTCATAATCCTCGATCAGGTCACCCCTCAACCTCCATCGTTCTAATGAAAACAGTGCCAGTCTGTTGAGCCTCTCTGCATAGTTAACATACTCCAGACCACATAACATCCTGGCAAACCCCTCTGTACCCGTGCCAAATCCTCCAAATACTTCTGGTTTTGAGGCGACCAGAATTGTGCATAATATTCCAATTGCGGCATTACCAAAGTTATTTGCAGCTGCAGAACGACTTGCCAGTTTTCAATACTCGATACACCGTCCATATGCTTTCTTGACTGTCTTGTGTCTTGTGTTTCAACTTTCAAAGATCTGAGAACCTCTATGCCCAGACCTTTCTGACTTTCTATATTCCCAAGATTTTTACAGTTTACTGTATATTTCCCCTCTACGTTAGACGATCAAAATGCACTTCCTCACATTTGTCCGGATTAACTCCATTTACCATTTCACTTCACAAGTCTTCAACCTATCGTTCGCAGCACGGTAGCATGGTGGTTAGCATAAAATGCTTCACAGCTCCAGTTTCCCAGGTTCAATTCCCGGCTGGGTCACTGTCTGCGGAGTCTGCACGTCCTCCCCGTGTGTGCGTGGGTTACCTCCGGGTGCTCCGGTTTCCTCCCACAGTCCAATGATGTGCGGGTTAGGTGGATTGTCCATGCTAAATTGCCCTTAGTGTCCTAAATAAATAAGGTTAATGGGGGGCGGGGTACTGGAATAGGTGGATACATTGGCTTGAGTAGGGTGATCATTGTTCGGCACAACATCAAGGTCCGAAGGGCCTGTTCTGTGCTGTACTGTTCTCTGTCTATCTGTATCCTGCTGCAGCCTTTGACAATCCTCAACCACTATCTGTCACTCCAGGAAGCTTGAGTCATCGAACTTACTATTCAGACCAGCTACGTTTTGCTCCAAACCGTTTATGTACACTACAAACTAGAGGCCTCAGAACAGATCCCTGTCTAACACCACTAGTCACAACCATCCATTCGTAAACATTCCCTTCTACTGCTACTTTTTTCCCCTGTGACATAAACAGTTCTGTATCCATTTTGCCAAATCGCCTCTGATCCTGTGTGACTTTACTTTTTTTACCAGTCTGCCATGAGGCACTTTTGCCACTGGTTTTACTGAATTCCATGGAAAAAAAAAACATCCACCGTCCTACCCTCATCAATCATCTTTGTTAGCTGCTCAAAACGCACTATCAAGATAGTGAGGTACGACTTCCCCTTCATAAAACAGTGCTGTCGACCGCTTATCAGTCGACTTGTTTACAAATTTGACGTATCTGAATTATCAACTTGTAAAAGACCCAATACGTCCTCAATTTCGATATTAACATGATCCAGCCTATCCGCAAAACCTTGCCCAAGAACCATCTTCCACAAAGGCCCTCTCTTTAGTGAACATTGGTACAAAGTATTCATTGTGTACCTTGCCCATTTCCTCTGACTCACACACATAGATCCCCCCACTGTCCATAGGTTGTCGACTAATTTCCTTGGTCACCATCTTGCTTTTTCAGAAAGGTACATTCCTTAAACACCCATTTCTGAAAGGGTCTCTCACGTGATACCTCCCCCCCCAGAAAAACAAAAAAACCGTCAACTTCAAGATGGTTTCATTTTCCACTTTTTCACCATCCACTGAGAAATGCACACAGTAAATATACTTTTTCATTTGAAGAAAACCAGACATTCTAACTGGCATAATAATATAGTACATTTTTCTTTGTTCTTCTTCCTCCAACCGAAAAACGTCTCGATTGACAGTCTCTTTGAACATAGAAAGTCTTTGCACATTCCATCCATTCCTCTAGTCCTTGATATTTCTCTTTAGAACCAGACACTTTAGTTCAATCTGACGACAGTGTCCCTTGGAATTCGCCAATACAAGAACATTGGTTAACACAGCTTCAGGCAGTCAAATGCCTGTTGAAAGTCCGCTGTCCATTGAAATTTTTGACGTTTCTTTAGCAAGTCCATCAGTGGAGTAATCACGCCACAAACCTTGTGCACAAATCTTCGATCAAATCCACTCATGCTAAGAAATCGCATTATTTCCCATCGTCTTGAGGGTATCGGAAACTCCGCAAGGAAAGTGATTCAGACTTCTACAAATTCACTTTCGGCTAGGTTCATCACCAAACCCGCCCCCTGAAGTCGATCTAAGAACTCCATACGATGTTTTAAATGTTCTTTCCATGTCAGGAAGTTGGAAATAAAAGCAGATTGTCCTACTTTCTCAATGCAATCCTTCAAACGTGGGATAGGATGGAGTCCGTTCTTGTAACTGCATTCACTTTTCGATAGTCCACACGCAACTGTTGGGTACCGTCTGGTTTAGGTACCATCACTATGGCTGAGGTCCATTGGCTGCAACCCACTCCAATTACGCCATTCGTAAGCATGCTCTCAATCTCTTTGTTAACCTGTGCCAATTTTAAAGGGTTAAGTTGATATGGATGTTGTTTGATCGGAACAGCATTTCCCACATCTACATCATGTGTAGCCATTTTAGTAGTTACAAATGTAGCTCTACAAACTTGCCCATGTGAGATGAATAACTGTTTCAGTTCATTTCATTTTTCCTCTGGAAGGTAACTTAACAATTCATCCCAATTTTTAAGAACATCCTCAATTTTCTAATTTAATTGACGTATGTCAAATTCACAGTATATGGATTTGGTTCATCACGTTGAGTTAGAATCATAAAAAACCCCTTTTTTCTCTCCTTCCCTTCACTATACCTTTTAAGCATATTCACATCACATACTCGGTGAGTCTTCATTCTATCTGGTGTTTTTACCACATCATTCACCTCACTTAATTTCCTTTCAATCTGATACGGAGCACAAACCTGGCTTTTAAAACGCTCACCTACCACGATAACAACAGTAACACTACCCCCACTGGCAACACTCCGAACTTTGGATTTCCTGTCCGCTACCCATTTCATAACATTTTGTTTAACTTTCAAATGTTATCTCGCCAATTCACCTGTTCTGTTTAATCGTTCCCTAAAATTTGACACCTAATCCAATAGTGTGATTTCTAATTTCTCACACCACCAATTTTTCCTCAATTAATTTAAGTGGCCCTCTACCTCATGACCAAAATATAGTTCAAAAGGAAAGGACTAAATTTGGTAGACTCATTAGTGCATCCCTAATTACAAACGGTACGAAATGAGATTCATTTATGCCAATCGTCTGGATAATGTTGCCAATAGGCCCTCAATATTGTCTTTTGTGTCTGAGATGCCACCTTTCTAATGTTCACTGCGATTCTGGATGGTACGCAATTGATTTAAAATTGTTTTATTCTAAGCTATCCATAACTTATTGAATAACTTTGAAGTAAATGCGATCCTTGATCAGATTAATTTCTGTGGGTAGTCCATATCTAGTAAAGCATTTAAGTAACTCCTCCACAATCATTTAAGTTGTAATTATTACTACTGGGATGGCCTCTGGACACCTAGTAGACACATCAATTATACTGAAAAGAGTGGATTCCGACTTTTTGTTTTAGGAAGCCATCCTGCACAATCAATTAAAACCTCCTACGTATAAAAGGTTTCTCAAATGCTGGAATGTGTATTAAGGCGCTGGTTTTCTCACTGCTTGAGTTTTCCCGATCACTTGACACATGACATGTTTGACAAAATGTACCGACATCGTTTATTAAGTCCATGCCAATAAATGTTTCTGGATTTAGCTTGATGTTCCTTATTCCCAATGACTTCCAACTGGTACTGCATGTGAAACTCGCAACAACCTCTTTCTAGACCCTACCGGCAATACTACTTGATGAATGTCTGCCACTTTCATCCGCCTGCAGATGTACAGGTCTCCATTTCCAATAAAGACATCGCTTTTACGGTAATAACACTCTGGTAAACTCTCAGATTCCCCTCCATATAGACTTCCTGATATATCCGTTTTATTTCTAAACTTTCTTTGTAACTCTCTCAATTGTCCTGAACTAAAAATATCCGCCTCATCCTCCAGCTGTTCTTGTTCTTTTCAACCATCTGATGAAAAACCGTTTCTGATAATTGCACTTCCACTTCATCTTCACTCTTTGATTTCTCCTCTTGTCTTAACCTGTGACGTTGCGACCTTGCATTATACAATCCGGAAAAATCCCAGGATATTCCTCCCTCAACACTTTAGTTGTCTGATTTTTCACTGGCTTAGGCATCACCCACCTGCGATTCAGCTGCATCATTACCCAAAATAAACCGCATTTCTGGACAATATAGTTTCTCGATCACTTCTAGCGCATTCACCGTTCATCACTGGACTTTTCCAACCTTCCATTATATATGTAACGCTACTCCTCTCACCCTGAATTCCACATATTACCACCTTTCTGGCAACATTCTTCCCAAACAACATAATTCTTATTCTTACCATAGATAGCGTGGCCAGTGGAGGCCTTTTACCTCGGATGCTGATGTCTCACACGAGGGGGACATAGCGTTAAATTGAGGAGAGGTAGATACTGGACAAGATGTCAGAGGTAGGTTCTTTACTCAGAGTAGTAGGGCGTGGAATGCCCTGCCTGTAAACAGTAGTGGACTCGCCAACAGTAAGGGCACTCAAATGGTCATTGCATAGACATTTGGATGATAAGGAATAGTGTAGATGGGCTTTCGATTGGTTTCACAGGTCGGCGCAACATCAAGGGCTGAAGGGCCTGTACTGCACCGTAATGTTCTATATTTTAATTAAAGATTGACAAGATCCAGTATCTCTTAAAATTATGATTTCTGTACCTGCTCCTCCTGATAAACATGAGCATCTTTACCCACACAAGTAAATTATTTAAAGACATCTGGAACCTCTCATCAATACGTCTTAACAGGCAGTACAATCGTTTGCACCTCCTTTGCTTCCCTTGGGCCTTCCTTTACCACTCGACCAAACCCCACTCTCTTATCCTGTTTTACCACATCAGCCTTCGCAGTTGCTTTTCTTCAATCATCAACACTGACTTGACATGGCCTAGTTTATTACGTGAAAACATTTGAAACTTTCCATTTCTCTTCCACCCCTCCTGGGAGTATTTTTTTAAACTGAGGTGCACTCTCTTTTCATTTTCCCATCAGATCTTTACATTTAACAGTTGAGTATTTCCCATGTCCCCAGTTTCTATCCCTCACCGGCTGTAACTAATGTCGGAACCAACTTTGATTGATGAACGAACTCATATCATCTGTCATTCCTGCTGCCAAGCTCACGGTTTTATACGCCTCTGTTCGTCCACATGAGTTCTCACTAATCAGAATTGAATTTTTTTACTACTCCAAAAGCATAATTTCGCAAAGAGCTTCATACGTCTATTCTCAAAGCCCTTATCCACCTATCAAAATTACCCTACTTGAGCCTTTCCAACTCCATGTACATTTGACCAAATTATTTTCTTACATTTCTAAACGTTTGTCTGTAAGCTTCAGGCACTAGCTCATATGCACCTTAGATGGATTTTTTCACCTCATACGTTCCAGATACCTCCTCCGGTAGTGATGCAAACACTTCACTATCTCTAACTCCGAGCTTTGTTTCAATCAGTAATACCCACATATCCTGTGGCCATTTCATTTGTTTAGCTGCATTCACAAATGAAATGAAAAAGGCTTCTACCACTCCTGCGCTCATGCCAAGATCTTACTCTTAGCACTGCGGGCTCTTAACTTATTCAACAATCTCCTATGCGGTACTTTACAGTAGGCCCAGGCAGTATATCATTATTAATAGTAGCCCTTGTACAGTGGATCAGTATTTATTGTAGCCCCTGTGTAGTATGTCATTATTTGCAGTGGTCACTACCCAGTCTGTCCTTATTTACAGTGGTACCTGGGTAATTTTTAATTATTTACTGCGGTCCCTGGTTAGTAAAGTTAAAGATAGTTTTTGAAGATTAAACGAATAAAGATTATTATTTTTAAAAATAAATTTAGAGTACACATTTCATTTTTTCCAATTAAGGAGCAATTTAGCGTGGGCAATCCACCTAACCTGCACATCATTGGGTTGTGGGGATGAAACCAACGCAGGAAAGGGGAAAAGGTGCAAACTCCACACAGACAGTGACACAGGGCAGGAATTAGAACGCGGGTGTTCAGTGCCATAGGCAGCAATGCCACCATGCTGCCCCAGGAATAAATGATTATGGTGTTCGGGTAGGAAAGTGGAGCTGGGTCCTCAAAAGAACAGCCATGATCTCATTGAATGGCGGAGCAGGCTCGAAGGGCTCCAGCTCCTAGTTCTTATGAAACGAAGAAATCACAGAGGAACTGACCAGCTACTATACATCACAATGAAAGAAATCAGTGAGATGCCAGAGCTCTAGCAGAATCAGGGGGCAGAGGTGAGTGGAATGGCTATCACGACGGAAACAGTTCTGGGAATACTGAAAGGTCTGAATGTAGGTAAGCCACCTGATCGGAATTGACTGCACCCCAGAGTCCGAAAAGTAAAAGCTGAGGAAATTGTGGAGGCATTGGTGGTGATGTTTCAGGAATAACTTGAGGCAGGGAGGGTCCCAGAGGACGGGGAATTAGCTAATTGAAAACACTTGTTTAAGAAGGAAGGGAGAAAGACGATGGGAAATTAAAGGCAGCTTCTACTGAATTCAGTCATTGGCAAGATTTTGGAATGCATTATTAAAGATGAGATCACGGAGTACTTGGAAGTGCATGGTAAAATAGGATTGAGTCAGCACGGCTTTGTCAATGGGTCATGTCTGACAAATCTGTTAGAGTTCTTTGAGGAAGTAACACTTTAGACAAAGGAGAGCTAGTGAACGTGATGTTTTTTTTAGATTTCCAGAATGCCTTTGACAAGGAGCCGCCGAGCAGAATGTTAAATAAGTTAGGAACCCATGGTGTTCAAGGTTAAATCCTGGCATGGATAGAGGATTGTTTTACTGCCCGAAGACAGAGTGGTGATAAAGGTGCCTTTTTCAGGATGACAGCCGGTGACTAGTGGTGTGCCTCAGGGGCCTGTGCTGGGACCAAACATTTTCATAATATACATTAATGATCTGGAGGACGGAACCAAAGGCACTGTTGCTAAGTTTGCAGATAATCCAATGCTCTGTACAGGGACAGGTAGTACTGAGTAAGCAAGGGCCGTAGAAGGACTTGGATGAGCTAGGGGAGTGGGCAACGAAGTGGCAGATGGAATCACAATGTGGGAATGTGGGAGGTTCCGTACATTAGAAGAACGAATAGAGGCATGGACTATTTCCTAAATGGTGAAATGTTACAGAAACCAAAAGAACAAACGGACTTGGGAGTCCATGTTCACGATTCTCTTCAGGTTAACGTGCAGGATCAGTTTGCAGTTAGGAAGGCAATGCAATGTAAGCATTCATGTCGAGAGGGCGAGAATACAAACCAGGGATGTGTTTCTGAGGCTGTATAGGGCTCTGTTCAGACCCCATTTGGAGTATTTTGAGCAGTATTGGGCCCAGTATCTCAGGAAGGATGTGCTGGTCTTGGAAAGGGTCCAGAGGAGGTTCAAAAGAATGATCATTGGAATGAAGAACTTGCCGTATGGTGAACGGTTGAGGACTCTGGGTCTGTACTTGTTGGAGTTTAGAAGGATGAGGGAAATGTTATGGAAACACAGGATACTGCGAGGCTTGAATAGAGTGCACTTGATAATGTGTCTCCTTAAAGGAAAAACTAGAAATAGAGGACATAATCTCAAACTAAAGGGACGATCCTTTAAAACAGAGATGAGGTGGAATTTCTTCAGCCAGATGGTGGTGAATCTGTGGAACTCTTCGCCGCAGAAGGCTGTGGAGGGCAAATCACTGAGTGTCTTTAAGACACAGATAGATAAGTTCTTGATTAATAAGGAGAGCATGGGTTATATGGAGAAGGCAGGAGAATGGGAATGAGAAAAAATCATCCATGATTGAATGGCGGTCTAGACTCGTTGGGCCGAATGGCCAGTAAGTCTGCCAGCAAACTTTATGCATGTATGGTCACTCACACACGCTCTCACAATCTGGCTCACACGTACACTCACATACCAGCTCTCACAAATACTCTCACACACCCTCTTTACACAGGGCCACAAACTCCGCCTCTCACAGACCGGCTCTCACACACATTCTCACACTCTCTGAATCGTTCTCACGCCCTCTTCACACAAGGCCACATACTCCGCAACTCACAGTCCGACTCACAGACACAATCTAGCATACTCTCTGAATCGTTCTCTTACCCTCTTCAAACAGGCTCAGAAACACTGCCTCACAGTTCGGCTCGCACACACACTCTCTCACAAGCTCTCAGAAACGTTCTCAGACCCTCTTCATACAGGCTCACAAACCCCGCCTCTTACAGTCCGGCACTCTCTCACACGCTCTCAGAAACGCTCTCACAATGCGGTTCCCGTTATCTGACTCTTCACGGCGGCTCTCACGCATGCTCTCAATAGCTCCCACGGGGTCTCACACTCCGTCTCATGCACACGTTCTCCCTCAATTGCTCCCATATTGCGGCATCCAAACACTCTTCCAGTTCGGCTCATACACTCCGGCTCTCACATATTTATCATACACTTAATATATTTCCTTTCATTCTCTTTCAATTTGACAATTTCTCCATCCTCACACCCTCTCTCTCGATCACACTTTGATTCTCTCCGTCTCTCAGATTGTGTTCCTCTCTCACACTCTCTCACAACCTCTCTCACTCCCTCACATTTCCCCTTTCTCTCACACTTTCATCCTCTTTGACACTCACTCTCTCTCACATTCGCTCCATCTCGCACACTTCCTCCCTCTCTCACACTCCGTCCCTCTCTCACACTCCCTCCCTCTCTCACACGTCCTCGCTCTCTCACACTACCTCCCACTCTCACCCTCCCTCTCTCACAAACTCCCCACACTCCGTCTCTCGCACTCCGTCACTCACACACGCACTTTATTTCTCGCTCGCTCTCGTTCTTCCTCTCCCTCTCTCTCACGTTCTCTCGCTATCTCTCACTTTCTCTGTATCTCGCTCTCTCACATTCTCACTCTCTATTCCTCTCTCTCATTTTATCTCTCTCTCTCACTTTCTCTATCTTTCTCGGTCTCTCTCTCGCTCTCTTTCTCTCTCACATTCTCTTCCCTCTCTCTCGCACACTCGCACATTCTCCCTCTCTCTCACACACACACGCACACACTCTCTCTCCCCCACGTTTTCTCTCTCAGACTCTCTCATTTACCCACTTTCGGTATATTTTTGACAAATTTGAATTCTCTCAATGATTGAACGTTAAGACAATGCCACCATATTCTCAGATGACCACAGGACACTTTTCTCCTTCAGGGGCTGAGCGGAATGATGGTGGTATGATCTTGCGGCAATATTGAGAAGGTAGGACTTCATGAATAACCTCAACTGGCAGGTGAATTGAACAGAAACGCTGGCCTTGTTCCGCATCACGAACCAGCTTTATAGCCCACTGAGCTAAACCGGTTAGTATTGCAACAACACTCGTTCCACTTCAAATATTTCCCTCATCCACATGCCTGCTCTGTATCCACTTACTCCTCTTCCTGTTCTATCAGACATTCAACCTCCTTCTCCCGTTTCTGCCATTAATTCTCCCACCCAATTTTCCTCTCATTCTTTTGCGTTTTCCACTCATTGGGTTACGGGTATAGGGTGGATGCGTGGGTTTGGGTAGGGTGATCATTGCTCGGCACAACATCGAGGGCCGAAGGGCCTGTTCTGTGCTGTACTGTTCTATGTTCTATGTTTATGTGTCCAATGGAGGGCAGTTACAGATGCTGCATTAGTTTTCACAGTTAAATTGTTTTTTTTTCTGCAGGGGTCGGGTTTCCTGTGGTGTTCCAATGTTTCAAAATGTTTTCATAGCTTCTGGAGCCGCCTCAGAATTAGGGTTGAAATACTTTACTTTGGACTTTAAATAGTGCCAGAGTTTCGATTTGTTTAAATTTGGATTTGGTTGTCGAATGAACACACATAAAGCGCAGAACGGAGTGGTCACGGTTAAGGAGACAGCTACACCCACGAGTTCACTGGAACCACCCAGATAAATACACTGACAATTTATAAATAATCACTGAATGGTCACAGTTACAGAGGCAGCCACATCCCAGACTGCAGTGGAACCACCCAGAGAAACACACTGACAATTGGAACTGGATCACTGAATGGTCACATTTAAAGGGACAGCTACACTCCAGAGTGCAGTGGAACCACCCAGAGAGATACACTGACAATTGGAACTGAATCACTGAATGGTCAAAATAGAGTGAGGGTTATCACTAAACAAATCTGAGATCTGAAGATGGGACTGATGGTGTATGAGGCGACAGCATTCTTTCTCTTATTGTTAGTTGATCAATGTGATCAAAACAGTCCAGAGTTTGGAAAGAGATCACTCACTCAAAAAAATAACATTTGCTTTCACGGAACCCAATGTAGTAATCTGTTTGTTCATATATTTCTAAAAATAAGTGAAGCGATGTCATAACCTCAATACCCCTGAGGTCATTCCTCAGGGTCCAAACGGAAGTCCTTGTGAATATATAACCTCAGAGTTTCAGACAGTGAGATTGTCAGCAGCACGAATGAACACATCACGTCACAGTGAACATGCATCTTCCAATTAATATTGCTGAGAAAATATTCTACCCAATCCTTGCTATTGTTGGTGTTCCTGGTAAGTTACTATCACCATTGAAGTTGCGTAAATTTGTGTGTAAACGGCTGTCTGATTTTAAACTGTGACTGAAAATTTTTAATGCTGATTCCGTGCTCACTGTTATACATAGGCCTAATCATTGATATCATTTACTGAAGTCAAATGTCTGTGGTTTGAATCCATTTCATTAACTGACAATAAACATCTGCCTGAAACCCACGGTATCTCTGATAAATGAAGATATTATATTCAGTGGAATCTTGTATAATGTTGGAATCATAGAATTTACAGTCCATTCGCCCCATCGAGTCTGTACCAGTCCTTGGAAAGACAACCTTCCCCAAGACCACACATTCAGCCGAACATCAGCCGTCCACCCTGTCCCCGTAACCCCACCCAACCTTTTTGGGCTCTGAGGTCAATTTAGCATGGTCAGTCAAACTGTCCTGCAAATCTTTGGACTATGGGAGGAAACCAGAGCATCCGGAGGAAACCACTCACACAAGGGGAGAACGTGTAGACTCCACACAGACAGTGACTGTCGTGAACAAGGATTTCTGGAAGTATCTGTCAGTGCAGAACGGCACTGAGCGTGGATCTTCTGATATCCTCTGTTTTATTTGTTCGGATATCTTAAATGCGTGGTGTTGAACACAGATCATCAAGCAAAGGTAAAGGAAATTAACAGAGCTGATTTATTAACACTACATAAATAAGGTTCGAACGCATTCCGAAAGTATAAGGTTGCTCCAATATGTCAACTCTAACTGCAGAAGTCTCAAATACACAACGACCCTATCTCACGCCTAAACGCAACCTCCTGGAATCAAGGACCGTCCGGTGATATATATTTGACTGCTCTTGATCACCATATGGTGGGTAGACGTACTTACATCAAATGATAAACTCTTTATCTCCAATGCAATAGACATATTGTTACAGGTTTCCCACCAGAGTGGAATATATGACAGCAGTGAACAAGTATTACTGGAAGTATCTGTCAGTTGTTATGGGAATGACCCTCTAATTAATGTGTGTTTCTCAAATATCTTCAGTGATGGCATGTTCTGGGTGGACCAGGACTGTAGTTCTGGCTTTTAACTGCGTTTTTGTGCTGGGAGCTGTTTGTGGCTCTGCGTTTTACTTTCGGTTTAGACAGCACGAAGCTGGATTCAGACAACAAAAGGCTTCTCTGGTCTCTGTGCATGTTAAAAAAGTGTCTCCAGATCACTTGATACCTTCAAAGTAATACCGGTTTTCTGAAAGGAATTCAAACCTACTGTTCTGTGGGAATAAGACTGTCTTAATTATGGATGTTGTCACTTGAGTAAAACAGTAAAGGGAAGTTATTAAGGGTTAAATATAGAGTACACTATCTGTGTGGGCTATTTATGTTTGTAGTGGATAAAATGTTTACTGTGTGTTTATAAAAGATTAACTGACTTCGTGGAATAAATTTTGCATTTGATTTCAAGTGCTTAAGGCTTCTGTTGCACAACACCTGAAGTGTAGGAACTTGTGACCCTCATATCCAAAATCGATAAACAGTTGTAGGTCAGTTGAACGCCATGATATACTTTGGTTTTCTCTAAACCCTGGCCTATCACAAAACTGGGGTTTGTCCAGGATAAGCGTCTATCATTCGTGATTGGGTTGGCTTAGTGAATTTAAAGACAGCGAGGCATGAGCATTTCTGTGTTTGCTTTTCAGGTGTGGTATTCTAGTTTCAGTAGGGAGTGTGTTGTGGACAATTGCTCTTTCAGAGGCTCAAAAGTTGAAAATAAAATGTAAATCGCTTATTGTCACAAGTAGGCTTCAAATGAAGTTACTGTGAAAAACCCATAGTCGCCACTTTCCGGCGCCTGTTCGGGAGGCTGGTACTGGAAGTTTTTGCGGGTGGAGACGGCCACACACAGTACCTTACGAACAGAGACTAAAAATGGTTTTTAGATTTGGCAAAATGCATTGTAGTTAACATTACTTGAAAATATGCGAAAAGAAGAGGTAATTGCGGCGGCAGCTGAGCATTTAAAATTGTTTAAGACATAGTCAGACACATTAGAAATGGCAGAAATTCAGTTACAGGTCAAGTAACTTGAACATGAAAAAGAATTAAACAGCTTGATTACGTTATGATGGTAAAATAAAGAATTGCCCTACAAGAACAAAAAAAATGAGAGATATGGAGATGCAGGGAAAAAGAAAAAGAGAGAGAAAAATATAGAGAAGAAAGGAAAAAAGAGAAAGATGTTGAAATTCTGAATATGGGCATAAATAATGACAGTCAGTTAAAGTTGGCGGATATAAAGAGAAACGTATAATTTGATGATAGAGATGAGGATAAAGAGAAATAGCGGCATAGTCAAAGTCATGGTGGGGATCTCTTTAAATATGTCCAAGTATTGCTAAAGTTTGATGAGAAGGATGTAGAAGCATTTTTTCATTTCATTTGTGAAGGTTGCTAATCAAACGAAATGACCACAGGGCATGTGGGTATTACTGATTTAAACAAAGCTGGTAGGTAGGGCTATTGAAGTGTTTAATCTCTCTCAGTGGTTTTACCTGGGACGTATGAGGAAGTGGATCAATCCATCAATCCATTTGGCAGCACGGTAGCATGGTGGTTAGCATAAATGCTTCAAAGCTCTAGGGTCCCAGGTTCGATTCCCGGCTGGGTCACTGTCTGTGCGGAGTCTGCACGTCCTCCCCGTGTGTGCGTGGGTTTCCTCCGGGTGCTCCGGTTTCCTCCCACAGTCCAAAGATGTGCGGGTTAAGTGGATTGGCCGTGCAAAATTGCCCGTAGTGTCCTAAAAAGTAAGGTTAAGGGGGGGGGGGTTGTTGGGTTACGGGTATAGGGTGGATACGTGGGTTTGAGTAGGGTGATCATGGCTCGGCACAGCATCCAATATATAAGGTGAGGTTGGCAACGCCAGTGAAGAGTGGCGAAGTGGTAGTAAGAGTATTACAGAAATTATACTTGTCCAGAAATACATTTTATGTTGGGTAATGATATAGCTGGATCTTAGGTGGTAGTGATACCTACTGTGGTTGATAAGCCAGTGGAATGTTAGACAACTGAAGTGTTCAAGGATAAATATCCTGAGATTTTTCCGGATTGTGTAATACCAAGGTCGCAAAGTCAGAGGTGAAGACAAGAGTAGAAATCAAAGAGTGAAGATAAACCTGAAGTTCAATAATCAGAAACGATTTTTAGTCAGATGGTTGGAAAAGAACAAGAACAGGTGGAGGATGAGGCGGCTATTTTTAGTTCATTAAAATTGGCGGAGTTACGGGAAAAAGATATAGAAATAAAACGGTTGTATCAGAAAGCGTACACGGAAAAGGAATCTGAGTGTATTCCAGAGTGTTTTTACCGTTAAAATGATGTGTTGATGAGAATATTGAGACCTTTACATATGCAGGCAGATAAAAAGTGGACAGAAGTTCATCAAGTGATGTTGCCGGTAGGGTATAGAAAGGAGGTTTTGCGAGTAGCACGTGAGGTACCAGTAGAAGGTAATTTGGGAGTAAGAAAAACTCAACCGAATGAGTCAACCAAATTCAGTACTTTTGAACTTTTTGGTCATGAGGTAAGAGGACCACTTAAATTGATTAAGGAGGAATTGGTGAGTGAGAAACCTGAACTTACATTACTGGATTACGTGTAAAATTTTGCGGAACGATTCAATAGAGCAGGTGAATTGGCTGGACGACATTTTAAGGTTGCACAAAATGTGATGAAACGTTTAGCGGACACGAAAGCCAAAGTTCGTAGTTTTGCCAGTGGAGATAACGTTTTAGTATTGTTACCCGTGGTAGATGAACCTTTAAAAACTAGGTTTTGTGGACCTTAACAGATTGAAAGGAAATGCGGTGACTTGAAGTATGTGGTAAGAACGTCAGATAGAAGGAAATTTCTCCAAGTGTGTCATATGAATATGCTTAAAAATGTACTTTGAAAAGGAAGGAGATCAAAAGGACGAGGTTTTCGTGATTCTAACTCCAAGTGAAGAACCAAATCCAGAAGACTCTGAGTTTGACATTCCTCAAATTCAATTGGATAACGAGCATATTTTTAATAAATTGGATATATTGTTGAGTTCCTTCCAGAGTAAAACGAACTGACCTGAAAGAGGTATTAATATTACATGGGCAACTTTGTGGAGATTAGTTGGGAGGTACTAAAATGGCTATACATGACGTCGATGTGGAAAACGCTGTTCCAATTAAACAACATTCACATAGACTCAAAGCTTTAACATTGGCACAGGTTAACAAAGAAATTGAATGTATGCTTAAAAATGGCATAATTGAAGTGGGTTGCAGCCAATGGAGCTCACCTGTCATGATGGTACCGAAACCGAACATAACCCAACGACTGTGTGTGGACAATTGAAAGGTTAATGCAGTTGCAAGAAAGGACTCTTATCTTATCCCACGCTTCGATGACTGCATTGAGAAGGTGGGCATCAGCTTTTTTTTCCATATTGGATTTACTTCAAAATTACTGGCAGGTACCTTTATCCAAAAGGGCGAAGGGGATTTCAGCTTTTGTGACTCCCGATGTCATATGCCAATTCAAACGTGTGCCATTTGGCATGAAAAACGCCCTAGCCACATTTCAACTTTTAACTAATAAAGTTGATTCAGGATTACCCAATTGTGTGGTGTTCATCGAGGATCTGGTAATTTTCAGTCAGACATGGAAAGAACATTTGAATCATCTGATGGAGCTATTCGATCTATAGAAGGCAGGTTTGGTGATAAAACAAAGGGAAAAGTCAAAGACACTTTCCTTGGCCATACATTGGGACATGGTCGAATGGTCCCATGGGATGTGAAAACAAAAGTTATTGGGGAGTTTCAAATACCCTCGACACGAAGGGAAATCTGCGATTTCTTGGCATGATTGGATTTTACTAATTTTGTGCCGAATTTTAGCAGTGTGGGTTGCTCCACAGACGAACTTGCTGAAGAATCGTAGCACATTTCTGTGGACGGCGGAATGTGAACAGGCATTTGACTGCCTAAAGGTTATGTTAACCACTGCTCCTATGTTGGCCACGGAAAATTACACAAAACCATTCAGTTTGGCTGTCGATGTGACTGATGTGGGCGTAGGTGCTGTGCTCTCACAAGAATACGGCGAAGGAATTATTTTTCCAAGGAAATGGATAATCACCAGAAGAGGTATTGAACGATTGACAAGGAGACTTTGAGCTTGGAGCTGGCTTTGCAAAGTTTTCACATTTATGTGACCAACAATTTGTCTGATTCAATTATACATAATGATCATAATCCATTGACGTTGTCGGAGCGATTCCGGAATAACTATGCCAGACTGTTTCGATGGAGCTTATTGTCACAGTCATTTCATTCAGATGTTATACATGTGGCAGGACGAGATAATGTGGTAGGCGATGCTTTGTCACGAATGTGATGAAGAGAAGCAGGGTGGGTGGTAGAAAAAGAATAAATAAAATGAACTGTATTATTAATAATGAGAGCCTGTTTTGTTTTTGTTGAAAAAAACGTATATTTGTTGTCAATTCTGCTGAAAGAAAAGTGACAGGGAGAAAAATGACACCATCTTGAAGATGATGGTTTATTTTTTTTATTGGGGGAGGAGTAATGGGTAAGTCCTTTGAAGAAATATATCTTCATCAAAATCGCTTCAGTGATGTCATTGTGTGGGTGGAGCTCGGCTGTGGGCCTGCCTTTCACTTTCGTTTTTCAGCTAGGAGGTGCTTGTACCTCTGTTTTTTACTGTCGGTTTAGACAGTTGGAAACTGGATTCAGACAAAAGAAGAAGGCTTGTCCGGTCTCTGCATGTTAAAAAGATGTCTCCAGATCACTTAATAACTTCAAGTAATACCTGTTTTTCTGTTAGGAATTCAAAACAAATGTTTTGTGGGAAAATTATTGTCTTGTTTATCGATGACTTGAGTAAAAACAGCAAAGGGAAGTTATGAAGTGTCAAAGATGGAGTACTGTATCTGTGTGGGGTAATTATTTTTGTAGTTGTTTAAAACAGTTTACTGTGTGTTTATAAAATCTTAACTGACTTCGTAGAATAAACTTTGTTTTTGATTACAAGTGTTTCAGGCCTCTGTTGCATAACACCTCAAGAATAGGCCCTTGTGCTCCTCACAACCAAAATCTATAACAGTTGTCGGTAAGGTGAACTCCATGGTAACTGGTATTCTCTGAATCCTGTCCATAATACACTGTAGAATTGTACGGAATGTGGGTCACGAACCAGATTGGAACATCTGACAGCAATGAGCAAATATTACTGGAAGTATCTGTCAGTGTAGAATTGTACTGAGTGCGGGTCAATAAGCAGAGGGGAATATCTGACAGCGGGTGACCAAGGATTACTGGAAGTATCTGTCAGTGTAGAGTTGTACTCAATGTGGGTCTCTCAACAGAATGGAATATCTGACAGCTGTGAACAAGGATTACTGGAAGTATCTGTCAGTGTAGAGTTGTACTCAATGTGGGTCTCTCACCAGAGTGGAATATCTGACAGCAGTGAACAAGTATTTCTGGAAGAATCTGTCAGTGTAGAATGTTACTGAATGTGGGACACTAACCAGAGTGGAATATCTGATCCACTTATCCAGCTATTACTAGGACAATCTGTCCGAGAACAATTGAATTGGTGTGTGGGTCAGGAACTGGACTGAAATAAGTTGGTTCTATTTCGAAATAATGTATGTTGTTGGTGAGTGGTCGCCCCATTCTATGGAGTTCTCTCTCTCTCTCTTTCAGCTTTGGAATTGATTGAAAACAGGAAGAGTTCGTTGTGTTTGAAAATGTTTTTAGATGTGTTGCGGCAAGTTGAAATGTCTTCGTACCTCTGTTTTCTATTGAACTGCTCCAACACAATCATAACTTACTTACTGTCTGATATTTGATAAAATCTACAACAGTACAGTATTCTCATTAGTTTTGTGATGTTTTTTTCATTTCCATTCAGCCTGAAATGAACCCCAATGTTTATTACAAGAACAAAGCACAATACAGCACTGCAACAGGTCTTTCGGTCCTCCAAGACTATGCCGATCACGTCTCATGTCTAGACCAACCGCCTGTATCCTTCTGTACCCCGTCTTTTCATTTGACATTCCAGATAAGTTTAAAGGTCGCTAACGTTTCTGTGTCAACCACCTCACTTGGCAGCGCAGTCCAGGCCACCGCCACCCTCTGTGTAAAAAACATCCCCCGCGCATATCCCATGAAACTTCCCCCCCCCTCACCTTGAACTTCTGTCCTTTGCAATTGGCATTTACACCCTGTGAAAAAAGCCTCCGAGTATTCACCCTATCGATGGCCCTGATAATTTTATTAACTTCTATCAGGTCGTCCCTCAGCCTCCGTCTCTCTCTCTCGCGAGAACAATTCACTGCATTTACTAAAGTCCATGTAGACAATCCCAGTTTATTCAATCTCTCCTCAAAGCAAATACCCTCCATACCACGCAACACCAGTTAACCTTTTCTGTACTCTCTCCATAGCCTCCATGTATTTCTGGCACTGCGGTGACCAGAATTGGACACAGTATTCCAAATGTGGCTGATGCAACGTTCTATATAACTGTAACATACGTTTCGAGCTTTTATACTCAATACCCCGTCCTATGAAGGCAAGCTTGCCAAATACTTTCTTGCAAGCATTTCCACCTGCGCTGCTACTTTTAAGGATCTGTAGACCTGCAGGCCCCGATCTGTCTGTGTCTCGGTGCCTCTGATGGTTCTGCCATTTATTTATAGTTCCCACCTGAATTAGATCTACCAAAATACCTCGCATTTGTCCGGGTAAAAGTTAATCTGCCATTTATCTGTCAAGTTTTTCAGTCTACCTATATCATATTGCGTTCTCTGACAATCTTCATCATATCCGCACCTCCTGCAATCTTAGTATCATCCGCAAACCCTGCTAATCAGACCAGCTACTTTTACTTGCAAGTCATTCATATATATATCAAAGAGCAGAGATCCCAGCACTGATCGCTGCGGAACATCACTAGTTACAGACCTCCATTCAGAAAAATACGCTTCCATTGCTACCCCTCTGGTCCCCCATGGCCAAGCCAGTTCTTGATCCATCCAGCTAGTTCACCGACGACCCCATGTGATCCAACCTTTAGCACCAGCACGCCATGAGGAACTTTGTCAAATGCTTTACTAACGTGCATGTTGACAACACCAACAGCCCTACCCTCGTCAATATTTGTCACCTTCCTCAAAACATTCAATTAAATTAGTGAGGCATTGCGTTCCTCATACAAAACCAAGCTGTCTGTCGCGAATCAGACCATTCACTTCCAAATGTGCATTGCTCCTATAGAACATAGAACATAGAACAGTACAGCACAGAACAGGCCCTTCGGCCCTGAATGTTGTGCCGAGCCATGATCACCCTACTCAAACCCACGTATCCACCCTATACCCGTAACCCAACAACCCCCCCTTACCTTACTTTTATTAGACACTACGGGCCAATTAGCATGGCTAATCCACCTAACCCGCACATCCTTTGGACTGTGGGAGGAAACCGGAGCACCCGGAGGAAACCCACGCACACAGGGGGAGGACGTGCAGACTCCACACAGACAGTGACCCAGCCGGGAATCGAACCTGGGACCCTGGAGCTGTGAAGCATTTATGCTAATTTGCATAATGCATAATGCATTATGCATTTATGCTAACCACCATGCTACCCTGCTGCCCCAAAGCATCTTTGAGAATCTTTTCTTACAACTTCACTATCAATGACCTCAAGCTCACTGGCCTCTAATGACCCAGATTCTCCATGCAAACCTTCTTAAATACCGGCACCAGATTCGCTATCCTCCAATCCTCTGGATATCACAACTGGCCAATGAGGCCACAAAGATTTATGTCAGAGGCCCAGTGAATTCTCCTCTTTCCAACCTCAAAAATATGGGATAGATGCCATCTGGCCCTGAGGATGTGTCTATCTTAATGCTTTTTACACAACTAACACTTCCCCCTCGCATAACGATCTATTCTAAAGTGATTACGCATCCCTCGGAGGTACCACGAAATAAATATGTCCCTCTCCTTGTGAATATCGATGAAAAATACTCAACGACGCCCTCACCAACTTCCTCTGATTCAATACATAATTTCCCTCCTTTGTCACAGAGTGGGCCAACTCTTTCTCCAGCTACCCACTTGTTTCTAATATACGCATACAAGGCCTTGGGATTCACCTTAATCCTGTTCTCACAAGGATATTTCATTACCCCGTGTTTTCCGTCCTTACTCTCTGCTTGAGCTCATTTCTACTTTCCTTGTATTCCTGGTGCTTTATCTATTTGTAATTGCCTGTACACACGTATCCGTCTTTTTGTTTATTGACAATATTCTCAATATCCATGGTCATCCAGCAGGGGCAGCAGAGCAGAGCTACTGATTGGCTGTTCCTGGGAGATTTGCATACGTGCAGCGCCGTCAGCCTAATTTGAAGGTAGTTTGTGGAGAGGCTGTTGTCACGTGACAGTTAATCCCGAAACACTTCCTCAGTGTTTCCCCCCTACCCCCTCCTCTAATCAAAAAAAATCCAACCACGGTCCGTTGGGAAGCGGGTGCAGGGGCCTGTCGTGAAAGTGAGTGAGTACCTTTAAATTGCTTACCTTTCAGCAGGAGCAGCCTCCGGATTTTCGGCTGGAGCAGGGGCCTGTCAGGAAGGTGATTGAGTGCCTTTAAATTTGCTAACTTTTCAGCGGCAGCAACCTCCGGATTTCCGGTGGGAGTAGGGGCCTGTCAGGGAAGGTGAGTGAGTGCCTTTAATTTGCTTACCTTCCAGCGGGAGCGGCCACCGGATTTTCGGCAAGAGCAGGGGCCTGTCGGGAAGGTGAGTGCCTGTAACAAGTCGGGCGGTTGCTAAACCGAGACAGTAGACTTGCAGTTCCCCCACCCTTTCAACTCCTCTAACCTAAGGGTTTGAGGGAAGATAAGGTAAGCTCTTCCTTTATTTTTCTTGTTTTTTATCTAGAGGGGATGGCAAGGAAGGCAGTACAGTACTCCTCCTGCAGAATATTTGAGGTGAGGGACGCCGTCAGTGTCCCTGCTTATTTCATCTGTGGGAAGTTCACCCAACTCCAGCTCCTCAAAAGCCGTTTTAGGGAACTGGAGCTGGAGCAGGATGTACTTCGGATCATTCGGGAGGCAGAGGGGGTCATAGCTAGAAGCTTCAGGGAGGTAGTTACGCCAAAGAATAAAGATATATGGGTGACGGTGAGAGGCGATGGGGGTAAGCAGTCAGTACAGGGATCCCCTGTGGTCGTTCCCCTAAGTAACAGGCATACCGCTTTGGATACTGTTGGATTCTTACCAGGGGTCAGCCATGGGGTACAGGTCTCTGGCACAGAGTCTGTCCCTGTTGCTCAGAAGGGAAGAGTGGGAAGGAATAGAACATTAGTCATTGGAGACTCCATAGTTAGGGGGATAGATAGGAGATTCTGTGGGAACGAGAGAGACTCGCGGTTGGTGTGTTGCCTCCCAGGTGCCAGGGTCCGCGATGTCTCGGATCGTGTTTTCTGGATCCTTAAAGGAGAGTGTGAGCAGCCCCAAGTCGTGGTCCACAGAGGTACCAACGACATAGGTAGGAAAAGGGATAGGGATGTAAGGCAGGAATTCAGGGAGCTAGGGTGGAAATTTAGATCCAGGACAAATTATCTCTGGGTTGTTACCCGTGGCACTTGCTAGTTAATCGAGGAATATGGAGAGAGAGTTGTTGAACACGCGGCTGCAGGGATGGTGCAGAAGGGAGGGTTTCAGATTCCTGGGCAATTGGGGCTCATTCTAGGGTAGGTTGGACCTCTACAAACGGGCAGGTCTGCACCTGGACCAGAGGGGTACTAATATCCTGGAGGGAAGGTGTGCTAATGCTCTTCGGGAGGGTTTAAACTGGTTCAGCAGGGGATTGGGAACCTGAATTGTTGCTCCAGTCCACAAGAAGCTGAGAGTCGTGAGGTCATGAGTAAGGTTTCAAAGTTGCAGGAGTGGACCGGCAGGAAGGAAGGTGTTTAAAGTGCGTCTACGTCAATGCCAGGAGCATCCGGAATAAGGTGGGTGAGCTTACTGCATGTGTTAGTACCTGGAATTTTGATGTTGTGGCCATTTCGGAGACATGGATAGAGAAGGGCGAGGAATGGTTGTTGCAGGTGCCGGGGTTTAGATATTTCAGTAAGCTCAGGGAAGGTGGTAAGAGAGAGGGAGGGTTGGCATTGTTAGTCAAGGACAGTATTACGGTGGCTGAGAGGACATTTGATGAGGACTCGAATACCGATGTAGTATGGGCTGAGTTAAGAAACAGGAAAGGAGAGGTCACCCTGTTATTGCTTTTCTATAGGCCTCCGAAAAGTTCCAGAGATGTAGAGGAAAGGATTGCAAATGTGATTCTGGATAGGAGCGAAAATAACAGGATAGTTGTTATGTGGGCTTTAACTTTCCAAATATTGATTGGAAGCACTATAGTTTGAGTACTTCAGATGGGTCCGTTTTTGTCCAATGTGTGCAGGAGGGTTTCCTGATGCAGCATGTAGATAGGCCAACAAGAGGCGAGGACATAGAACATAGAACATAGAACAGTACAGCACAGAACAGGCCCTTCGGCCCTCGATGTTGTGCCGAGCCATGATCACCCTAAAACCCACGTATCCACCCTATACCCGTAACTCAACAACCCCCCCCCCCTTAATCTTACTTTTTAGGACACTACAGGCAATTTAGCATGGCCAATCCACCTAACCCGCACATCTTTGGACTGTGGGAGGAAACCGGAGCACCCGGAGGAAACCCACGCACACACGGGGAGGACGTGCAGACTCCGCACAGACAATGACCCAGCCGGGAATCGAACCTGGGACCCTGGAGCTGTGAAGCATTTATGCTAACCACCATGCTACCGTGCTGCCTCCTGGACGTATTGGATATGGTACTGGGTAATAAACCAGGACAGGTGTTAGATTTGGAGGGGGGTGAGCATTTTTGTGACAGTGACCACAATTCGATTACGTTTACTTTAGCGATGGAAAGGGATAGGTATACACCGCAGGACAAGAGTTATTGCTGGGGGACAGGCAATTTTGATGCGATGAGGCAAGACTTAGGATGCATCGGCTGGAGAGGGAAAACTGCAGGGGATGGACACAATGGAAATGTGGAGCATGTTCAAAGAACAGCTACTGCGTGTCTTTGATGAGTATGTACCCGTTAGGCAGGGAGGAAGTGTTCGAGCGAGGGAACCATGGGTTGCTAAAGCAGTTGAAATACTTGTCAAGAGGAAGAAGGAGTCTTATGTGAAGATGAGAGGTGATGGTTCAGTTGGGTCGTTTGAGAGTTATAAGTTAGCTAGGATGGCTCAAAAGAGAGAGCTAAGAAGAGCCAAGCGAGGACACGAAAGGTCTTTGGCAGATAGGACCAAGGATAACCCTAAAACTTTCTATAGGTATGTCAGGAATAAAAAAATGACTGAGGTAAGAGTAGGGCAAGTGTTCGAGCGAGGGAACCATGGGTTGCTAAAGCAGTTGAAATACTTGTCAAGAGGAAGAAGGAGTCTTATGTGAAGATGAGACGTGATGGTTCAGTTGGGTCGTTTGAGAGTTATAAGTTAGCTAGGATGGCTCAAAAGAGAGAGCTAAGAAGAGCCAAGCGAGGACACGAAAGGTCTTTGGCAGATAGGATCAAGGATAACCCTAAAACTTTCTATAGGTATGTCAGGAATAAAAAAATGACTGAGGTAAGAGTAGGGCAAGTCAAGGACAGTAGTGCGAAGATGTGCGTGAAGTCCGAGGAGATAGGAAAGGTGCTAAATCAGTATTTTTCGTATGTATTCACACAGGAAAAAGTCAAAGTTGTCGAGGAGAATACTGAGATACAGGCTACTAGACTAGAAAGGCTTGAGGTACATAAGGGGGAGGTGTTAGCGATTCTGGAAAGTGTGAAAATAGATAAGTCCCCTGGGCCGGTTGGGATTTATCCTAGGAATCTCTGGGAAGCTAGGGAGGAGATTACTGAGCCTTTGGCTTTGATCTTTAAGTCATCTTTATCGACAGGAATAGTGCCAGATGACTGGAGGATAGCAAATGTTGTCCCCTTGTACAAGATGCGACAGATGAGCCTTAATTCTGTTGTGGGAAAAGTCTTGGAAAGGTTTATTAGAGGTGGGATGGATAATCATCTGGAAAGGAATAATTTGATGAGATATAGTCAACATGGTTTTGTGAAGGGTATGTCGTGCCTTACAAACCTTACTGTTTTCTTCGAGAAGGTGACCAAACAGGTGGATGAGGGTAAAGCAATTTATGTGGTGTATATGGATTTAAGTAAAGCGTTTGATAAGGTTCCCACCGGTACTCTATTGCAGAAAATACAGAGGCATGGCATTCAGGGTGATTTAGCAGTTTGGATCAGAAATTGGCTAGATGATAGACAAAAGGTGGTGGTTGATGGGAAATGCTCTGACTTATGGCCAGTTACTAGTGGCGTGCCACAAGGATCTGTTTTTGGGCCGCTGCTTTTTGTCATTTTTATAAATGACCTGGAGGAGGGCGTAGACGGATGGGTGTGTAAATTTGCATATGGCACTAAAGTCGGTGGAGTTGTGGACAGTGCAGAAGGATGTTACAAGTTACAGAGGGACATAGATAAGCTGCAGAGCTGGGCTGACAGGTGGCAAATGGAGTTTAATGCAGAAAAGTGTGAGGTGATTCATTTTGGAAGGAGTAACAGGAAGACAGAGTACTGGGCTAATGGTAAGATTCTTGGTAGTGCGGACGGGCAGATAGATCTCGGTGTCCATGTCCATAGATAGCTGAAAGTTGCCACCCAGGTTGAGAGGATCGTTAAGAAGGCGTATGGTGTGTTAGCTTTTATTGGTAGAGGAATTGAGTTTCGGAGCCACGAGGTCACGTTGCAGTTGTAGAAAACTCTGGTGTGGCCGCATTTGAAGTATTGTGTGCAGTTCTGGTCGCCGCATTATAGGAAATATGTGAAAGCATTGGAAAGGGAAGAGAGGAGATTTACAAGAATGTTGCCTGGTATGGAGGGAAGATCATATGAGGAATGGCTGAAGGACTTGAGTCTGTTTTCATTGGAGAGACGAAGGTTAAGAGGACTTAATTAAGGTATACAAGATGAGCAGAGGATTAGATAGGGTGGACATCGAGAACCTTCTTCCTCGGATGGTGATGTCCAGCACGAGGGGGCATAGCTTTAAATTGAGGGAAGATGGATATAGGACAGATGTCAGAGGTAGGTTCTTTACTCAGAGTGTAGTAAGGGCGTGGAATGCCCTGCCTGCAAAAGTAGTGGACTCGCCAACACTAAACACATTCAAATGGTCATTGGATAGGCATATGGACGATACGGGAATAGTGTAGAGGAACCTTATAACGGCTTCACAGGACGGCGCAACATCGAGGGCCGAAGGGCCTATACTGCGCTGTAATGTTCTATGTTCTATCTATGGTTCCTGAAACCTGCCTTTCCTGCCCGTCCTTTTTACCGGGATACGTCTGACCTGCACTCTTTCAAACTGCTGCTTAATAGGCTCCCGCATGTCAAATGTGGACGTAGCATCAAACAGCCTCACCCATACAACAGCCTCCAAATCCTGCCAAATCTGGTTGGAGTCAGCCTTCCCCCAATTTAGCACCTTAACCCGAGGACAACACGTCCTTTTTCATGAATATCCGAAAGCTTATGGAATTGTGGTCACTGTTCGCCACATGATCTCCACTACAACGTTGATGACCTGGCTGGGCTCGTTGTCTCGTACTGGGTCCAATATAGCCCCCTCTCTCGTCGGACAATCCACATATTACTCCAGTAAACCTTCATGGACACACTTAACAAATTCCTTACCATCCGGACCCCGAGCCCTGAGGGATCTCCAGTCAACAATATTCAATTTTTATGCGTGTATTAAAACGGTGGTGTTGTTTAAAACGGTTTGAAAATCTATTCACCGGAACACAGAAACCCCACCAATCCATTCAGACATTTATTCTCCAAGGAATGATTGTGAGTCAAGGTGTGACTGCTGATCAAAATGCATCAGAGGACACGGAGCTGTCGGGAAATTAGTTTCCCATTGAAACACCCACTTTGCAAGTTAATAATTGATAGAATGTGTGACTGTATTTAGTTGTATGCGTCCTCTGTATTCAGTGCAACTCTCAATTGGTTCTGTCTGTAACTTCTGCAACCATCATTATTCTTCCCGTTTCCATATTGTTGATGTAAATGGTGAAAAGAATGATCCCAGTTCTGATCCTTGTGGAACACCACTTCCCAGCTTCCACCAATCAAACTAAATCCCTTTAACTCCACTCTCTGTTCTCGATGTGTGTCTCTAGCTTGCTGTCTATTCTACTGCTGTCAGGGGTTGTTTCCAAACTGGGAGATGATGTATTCCTGGGAATCGTGTCTGGGGATATTAGGAACATGACAATGGAGTATTCCTGGGTGAGTTCGCTTTACGAATGACTGAACCTGGGAATGTTCTGGAGACAGGACAAGCTCAATTCGTCCCATGATTCTGTACTGGGAATGTCCGCCGCTTATTTTACTTTTCCCATTGATCATGGAAGATTCGAATAATCCAGGCGTGGTGTCGAATTCCATCGGCAATCCAGATAAGGGAACGGTCCAATCCGGGGTGTGATCCAAGAATTGGGAGAGAGGAGGGATGACAATCTATAGAATAGAAAGAATTCTTACAAAACCAGATTAAAGCCCAACAGGTTTGTTTGGAATCATTAGCTTTTGAAGCGTAACTCCTTCCTCAGGTGAGTGATGAATTTTGGAATTTTCTGGCATATTTGCATCCGGTATGGGAAACCTGGCCAGTCTGAGTGAATCCTGTGAATCAGACGCAATAATAACTGTAACATCTCCCAAAGGTGTCTGAATTATTAACATATTCCAACCATTGTCATCAAACTGACAGGGCTGCAATTCACACTTGTCCCCCTTCCCCAATTTAAACACGTGGATTACATTCGCTACTTTCCTCTCTGCAAAGTTAACCTCGGTTCCACTCCTCTCGCAACACCGCTACCCACCCACTGCCCATTTTATTGATGCTTAAATCCTGTCCTGGTTCAGACAATGAGAATGGTTAATCAGTAATTTCCAGGTTCTTCTCCCTTCTCTCTCTGATAGTTAACTTACTGGGAATTGTGATTCTCTGTCGGGGGAAGTGTGGTCTCTCCAGCTGCACAACTCGCTACCTGGTGGCTATGGCAACGGCTGATCTGCTGTTTATTATCACTCGTCCCATACTGAGCAGAATCGAATATTATTATTTCCCCCGGAATTTCCTGGAACTCACGCCTGTGTGTAGTGTTAATTCTGTCCTAATGTCCGCAGCCGCGGACTGTTCTGTCTGGTTCACCCTCACTT
This sequence comes from Scyliorhinus canicula, assembly GCF_902713615.1. NCBI lineage: Eukaryota > Metazoa > Chordata > Chondrichthyes > Carcharhiniformes > Scyliorhinidae > Scyliorhinus > Scyliorhinus canicula. The sequence continues at coordinate 818,507 of NW_024055728.1, forward strand.
TCACCTTTGATCGATTTGTCGTTATTCGCTGCCAGAAATTGAAAACTAAATATTGCACCGGGAAAACTGCGACTGTGGTCCTATCAGCAACCGGCCTCCTCGCCTGTTTAAAAAACATCCCCCGGTACTTTACAAATAAACCTGGAAAGATAATCAACAATGTCCAGTGGGACTGTCGGACAAAGAGCAGCGTTTTCACTGACCCCGGATGGGTTTTCTATAACTGGTTTTCTCGTGTTTTAACCCCATTGGTCCCGTTCTTCTCAATCCTGTTGATCAACGCTCTGACAGTCAGACACATTTTACTCGCCAGTCGAGTCCGGAAGGCACTGAGGGTTCAGAGTCAGGGAGACAATCGCATTGACCCAGAGATGGAGAGCAGAAGGAAGTCAATGATTTTACTCTTCAGCATCTCTGGAACTTTCATTCTCCTCTGGACCGTGTCTGTTATTAAATTTTTCTATTTGGATTTGAGTGGATTATATTACCTCACCCTTCCTCAATATAATTTACAACAAGTCGGATGGATGCTGCGGGATTTAAATTGCTGCACAAACACATTTATTTATGTGGTGACTCAGTCCAGGTTCAGGGAGCAGATCAAGATCGCGGTGAAATATCCGGTGAATCAATTATTAAATTATCAATAAATAAAACTGACTGACAGCCCGTCAGCCAATCAGGAGCTCCATCTGAAGCCAGAAAGTCGTGTTAGACAATCTGAGATCATTCGAGCTGCTTGTTACACCGTGCAGCCAATGAGGAGCAGGAACCACTGAAGCACAGCTGTATGAGCCAACCAGGGAATCGACTTTCAAATTTAGAGGAGGTGGGACTTGCAGAGGAACGACCATTGGCTTCGAGGTGCACTGGCAGAGCTGCTTGGGGGGAGGAACTGGCTGAGCTGCCTGGGAAGGGGGGGGGGCACTGGCAGGGCTGCCTGTGGGGGAGGCACGAGCAGGGCTGCCTTGTGGGCACTGGCAGTGCTGCCACGTGAGGCAGTGATGCCTGGTGAGGGACTGGCAGAGGTGCCTGGGGCACTGGCAGGGCGGTCTGGGGAAGCACTTGCAGGGCTGCCTGGGGAGGCACTGGCAGAGCTGCTTGGAGGGGCACTGGAAGAGCTGCCAAGGGGGCACTGGCAGGGCTGCCTGGCGAGGAACACCAGGGCTGACTGGGATGTCACAGGCAGGGCTACAGGGGAGGCACTGGCAGGGTTGGGAGGTCACAGGCATGGCTGAGGAGTTTCACTGAGAGGAGGCACTGGCATGGCTGAGGGGTGTCATTGAGAGGAGGCACTGGCTGGGCTGAGGGGTTTCACTGAGAGGGGCACTGTCAGGGCTGAGGGTTGCACTGAGAGCGGACACTGGCAGGGCTGAGGGTTTCACTCAGAAGGGGCAATGGCATAGCTGGGGGGGTTCACTGTGAAGGGGCCACTGGCACGGTAGGGGGGCTTCACTGAGAGGGGCCACTGGCAGAGCTCGGCTTTCACTGAGAGGGGGCCACTGTCAGGGCTGGTTTGGTGGATGCTGGGAGGGATGGCTAGTGGAGGCACTGGCTGGAAGTTCACTGGCAGGGATTATTGGGGAGGCGGGGGCAATGCATGGCTGGCTGGAGTTTACAGAAAGGGTTGCCTGGGGTGGGGGCGTGTCACCCGGTGCTAGCTGTGAGGTTGGGGGCAGTGTCAGGTCCGACCTAGGCTGGGCACTGGATAAATGCAACTTATTGCGGATGATGGAGTCTGAACTTAAAGAGAACATTTTGAAAAATCTCAGCAGGTCTGGCAGCATCTGCAAACAAAGAATAAAGAACAGTACAGCACAGCAACAGGCCCTACTGCCCTCCAAGCCTGTGCCCACCATTGTGCGCGTCTAAACTGAAATCTTCTGCACTGCCTGGGTCCGTATCCCTCTATTCCTATCCCATTAATGTATTTGTCAAGATGCGCCTTAAAAGTCACTATCGTACCTGCATCCACAACCTCCTCTGGCAGCGAGTTCCAGGCACTCACTACCCTCTTTTTAAAAAATCTTACCTCGTACATCTCCTTTAAACCTTGCCCCTCGCGCATTAATCCTATACCCCGAGTAATTGAACCCTCTACCCTGAGGAAAAGCCTCTGACGATTCACTCTGTCTCTGCCACATAATTTGGTAGATCTCTATCAGGTCGCCCCTCAACATCGGTCGTTCCAGTGAGAACAAACCGCGTTTATTCAAACGCTCATCATAGCTAATTCCATCCATACCAGGCAACATCCTTGTAAATCTCTTCTGCACCCTCCCTAAAACCACCACATACTTCTGGTAGTGTGGCGACCAGAATTTAACACTATACTCCAAGTGTGGCCTAACTAAGGTTCTATACAGCTGCAACTTGTCAATTCGTATACTCAATTCCCCGGCCAGTGAAGGCAAGCATGCATTATACTTTCTTGACTACCTTCTCCATCTGTGTTGCCCCTTTCAGTGACCTGTGTACCTGTCAACATGGATATCTCTGACTGTCAATACTCTTGAGTGTTCTACCATCCACTTTATATTCCCTACCTGTATTAGACCTTCCAAAATGCATTACTTCACATTTGTCCGGATAAACTCCATCTGCCATCTCTTGGCCCAAGTCTCCAACCGATATAAATCCTGCTGTATCCTCTGATAGTCCTCATCGCTATCCGCAATTCCACCAAAGTTTGTGACGTCTGCAAACGTACTAATCAGACCAGTTACATTTTCCTGCACATAATTCATATATACTACCTGAGGAAGGAGCAGTGCTCTGAAAGCTAATGTTTGAAACAAACATGTTGGAGTTTAATATGGTGTTGTAAGATTTCTTACTGTGCTCATCCCAGTCCAACGTCGGCATCTCCACATCATACATACTACGAACAGCAAAGGTCGCAGCACTGATCCCTGCGGAACACCATAAGTCACACCCTGCAATCAGAAAAGCACACTTCCATTGCTACTGTCTGCCTTCTATGACCTATCCAGTTCTTTATCCATCTTGCCAGCTCACGTCTAATGACGTGTGACTTCACCTGTCTGGCCTTGTCTCAGGATTTACTGAAGACCAAATAGACAACAACCACTGCCCTCCCTGCATCAATCATATTTTTGGCGTCTTCGCAAAACTATATCAAGTTAGTGTGCGTTTCATCTCTCCGATATAGAGGAGACCACATTGGGAGCAGCGAAAATAATCGACCAAATTGAAAGAGGGGAAAGTAAAACGCTGCTTAACCTGGAAGGTGATGAGGAGGGGCCGCTGGATGGGCAGACTTGGGGTAGGGGAGATGAGGGGCACACGCATGGCTTCCTGGAGCACTGGAAGGGCAGGCTGGGGAAGGTACTGGCAGGGCAGGCTGAGGAATCACTAACAGGGCAGGCTAGGCGGACAATGACAGGGCAGGTTGTGGAATCAGTGGAAGGCAGGCTGGGGGAGGCACTGGCAGGGCAAGCTGGCGAATCGCCAACAGGGCAGCCTAGGCGGATAATGACAGGCCAGGTTGGGGAATCAGTGGAAGGCTTGGGGGGGGGGGGGGGGGGGGGGGGGGGGGGGGGCACTGACAGGGCTGGCTGGGGGGAGGGGCACTGGCAGGGCGAGCTGGGCAGCGTCACTGACAGTGATATCTGTGATTTCTGGTCAGGTTATCACTGGCAAGGATTACTGCAAGGTGCTCACTGGCAGGGATTTCTGTAAGGTGATCACTGACAGTGATTTCTGTAAGGTGGTCACTGACAGGGATTTCTGTAAGGTGGTTACTGACAGGGATTTCTGTAAGGTGGTCACTTACAGGGATTTCTGTAAGGTGGTCACTGACAGGGATTTTCTGTAAGGTGGTTACTGTCAGGGATTTCTGTCAGGTAAGTCACTGGCATGGCTGCCTGGGTGTGGACTACACCCAGCGCCACATCATCCACCCCCACAGCCCCCTCACCAGCCTACACTAACTTATCTCTCGCCTCCAAACGGCAGCCACCCAGGGGTGCGCAGCACACAATCCATCCAGGCAACACACATAGTTGCCCAGGCAGTAGGGAGCCGAATGGGGGCCGTGGATGTCACAGTGGCACATGCAGTGCGAACCAATGGGACCCCTCGCAGCAGTGATTCTCCAGGGCCAGAGGGACCCCATGGTGAACGGGCACCAGCAGTCAGGGGTGTGTGGGGTAGGGGGTGGAATGCGGGGCTGTGGAGTGTAGGGTGCGGAGGGCAGGTGTGTGGGAGGGCAAGGGTGTTGATGGCAAGGGGTGTGAAGGGCAGGGTGTGGAGGGCTGGTGTGTTGGAGGGCAGGGTGCGGATGGCAGGGGTGCGGAGCGCAGGGCTCTGGGGCAGGGTTGTGGAGGGCAAGGATGTTGAAGGCAGTGGTGTGGCGGCCAGGGTTGAGGAGTGCAGGACTGAAGAGGGCAGGAGAGTGTCAGGCAGGGCGCAGGGGCGCCGGCCGGGGACGGGGTTGGTGATGTGGGGTTCGGGGATTGGATGATGGGGAGTGGGGGGTACCGGCCGATGACGGAGGAGATGCGAATGTGGGATGGGGAACCGGTCGGGACCGGAGGAGGGGGGAACCATCCGGGGACAGTGGGAATGGGGAGGGTCCGGTCGGGGAAGGGGGGGTGTGCAGTGGTGACCGACCGGGGACAGGCTGATGGGCAGTGGGGACTGGCCGGGTACAGGAGATAGGAGTGAGGACCGTCCGTGGAGAGGAGGATGGGAGTGGGGACCCGGCCGGATACAGGGGGGTTTGGAGTGGGGACCGGCCGGGGACAGGGTGATAGGGAGTGAGGATCGGCGGGGATGTGGGGACCGACCTTACATAGAACATAGAACATAGAACAGTACAGCACAGAACAGGCCCTTCGGCCCTCAATGTTGTGCCGAGCCATGATCACCCCACTTAAACCCACGTAACCCACATACCCGTAACCCAACAATCCCCCCCTTAACCTTACACTACGGGCAATTTAGCATGGCCAATCCACCTAACCCGCACATCTTTGACTGTGGAGGAAACCGGAGCACCCGGAGGAACCCACGCACACACTGGGAGGACGTGCAGACTCCACACAGACAGTTGACCCAGCCGGGAATCGAACCTGGGACCCTGGAGCTGTGAAGCATTGATGCTAACCACCATGCTACCGTGAGGCCCCCATTGGAGACCCTTGGAAAGGGGCATGGGGAGTGGGGACCTGCCGGGGACAGGGAGATGGGGAGAGGGGACCGGCCGGATACAGGGGGGTGGGGAGTGGGGACCGGCTGGGAACAGGGGATGAAGGAGTGAGGACAGGCCGGATACAGGGAGTGTGGGAGTGGGGACCTGCCGGGGACAGGAGATGGGGAGTGGGGACCGGCCGGGTACAGGGAGATAGGGAGTGGGGGACCGCTGGGACAGGGGGATGGGGAGTGAGGACCGGCCGGATACAGGGGGGGGTGGGAGTGGGGACCTGCCGGGGACAGAGGTATGGGGAGTGGGGACCGGCCGGATACAGGGGGGTTGGGTGCGGACCTGCCGGTGACAGTGTGGATAGGAGCGAGGGCCGCCGGATGCAGGGGGGTGGGGAGTGGGTAACCGTCTGGGGGACAGGGGGATGGGGATTGATGACCGGCCGGATACAGGGGGGTGTGGAGTGTGGGACCTGCCGGGGACAGCGAGATAGGGAGTGGGGACCGGCCAGATACAGGGGGGTGTGGTGGGGGACCTGCCGGGGACAGGGGGATTGGGGTGGGGACCGGCCGGATACAGGGGGGTGGGGTGGGGACCGGCCGGTGACAGTGTGATAGGGAGTGAGGGCCGGCCGGGATACAGGGAGGGTGGGGGAGTGGGGACCGGCCGGGGACAGGGTGATAGGGAGTGGGGACCGGCTGGGGACAGGGGGTGGGATTGGGACCGGCTGTGGACAGGGGATGGGGAGTGAGAACCGGCCGGGGACAGGGGGAATGGGGAGTGGGGACCGGCCGGATACAGGAGCGTGGGGAGTAGAGACCGGCCTGTGGACAGGGTGATAGGGAGTGGGGACCGGCCGGGAAACAGGGTGATAGTGAGTGAGGACTGGCCGGGGACAGGTTGGTGCGGTGGGGACCGGCCGCGGACAGGGGGGTGGGAGTGGTGACCGGCCGCGGACAAGAGGGTGAGGTGTGGACCAGCCGGGGACAGTGTGATAGGGAGTGAGACCGGCCGCGGACAGGGCGATGGGGAGTTGGGGACCGGCCGGATCAAGGGGGGTTGGTAGTGAGGACCGGCGGGGACAGGGGGATGGGGCGTGGGCCAGGTGCTGAAAACGCTGGAGACCACACTACCTTTGGTTTGGGAGCCTATTACCCCTCCTTCTCGGTGGGGGATCCCACACCAGGAGTGATACTTTTGGTTCTTCTGGTTCTGTGATCAATGGACCTGCTGTCTCCCTGTGGCAATTTACTTGAGCTGTCTTCGGGAGGTTGGATTGGCTACTTTCTCCAGGTTTCCCGCATCCACAGGAGCATCCTCACTAGCCTGCTCTTGTGTCCTGCACTTCGTTCTTACCTTTTCCTGCCCTGCGGGATCCAACAAGTGCATTGGTTATACAGAACCATTTTACTCTGCGGGAAACTGGGATGGATTACACCATTGGGCTGGCCTTGTCCACGAGACACCAAAACCACCCCTGCGCTTCCTTTTCCTCCAAGGCTCTCCCCTGAACTGCTGCTACCCGACCTTCCTCATCGGGGTCACAGGCCTTACCTGTTCTTGCCCCTTCCTCAGCCAATTGATCTGCCCTCTGATTCCCCTCCAGCTCGTCGCTCTGTTTTGAGTGAGCTTTCATTTTATGGATAGATAGATAGAGAAATACAGCACAGAACAGACCCTTCGGACCACGATGTTGTGCTGAACTTTAGTCCTAGGTTAATCATAGAATTTTGGACACTAAGGACAATTTAGCACGGCCAATCCACCCAACTGCACATCTTTGTACTGTGAGTAGAAACCGGAGCAACCCGGAGGAAACCCACGCATACACGGGGCAGATTGTGCAGACTCCGCACAGACAGTGACCCATGTCGAAATCGAACTTGGGACCCCTGGAGGCGGTAAAGCAATTGTGCTATCCACAATGCTATCGTGCTGCCCTTAAGAATAAGTTAATCTACACTCCATTATTCTACCCTAATCCATGTACCTATCCAATAGCCGCTTGAAGGTCCCTAACGTTTCCGACTCAACTACTTCCACAGGCAGTGCATTCCAGGGTAAAGAACCTACCGCTGACATCCCCCCTATATCTTCCACCATTTACCTTAAATTAATGTCCCCTTGTATTGGCCGTGCTCTACCCGGAGAAAAAGTCACTGACTGTCTACTCTATCTATTCCCCTGATCATCTTATAAAACCTCTATCAAGTCGCCCCTCCATCCTTCTCCGTTCTAATGAAAAAAGGGATAACACCCTCAACCTTTCCTCGTAAGACTAACTCTCCATTCCAGGCAACATCCTGGTAAATCTCATTTTCACCTTTTTCAAAGCATCCACATTCTTCCTAAAATGAGGTGACCAGAACTGCACACAGTACTCCAAATGTGGCCTGACCAAGGTTTTGTACAGCTGCATCATCACCTCACGACTCGTAAATTCAATCCCTCTGCTAATTCGTGCCATAGGGCCTCTTCACAGCTCTATCCACTTGAGTGGCAACTTTCAAAGATCTATGAACATAGACCCAAGATCTCTCTGCTCCTCTACATGTACCTGTCTCCACCCTTCCCTACTGCTGTCAACCATCCTTTCCCGCAGGGGTTTGGTTCCTCGGGTCTTTCTGTCCGAGGAGGTGTACCCTCCGCGAGACAAGAAAGACAGATATTCTGAACAGGAGGTGCAGGTAAACAAGCTGTCCGAGCATATGGGGTGGGGAAAAATCCGGGATCAGTGACTACCTACATTACGTGGAGATGCCGGCGTTGGACCTGGGGTGAGCACAGTAGAAGTCTTACAACACCAGTTAAAGTCCAACAGGTTGTTTCAACACACGAGCTTTCGGAGCCCGCTCCTTCTTCAGTGAATGGAAAGGCTTGTTCCAGAAAATGTTTATATAGACACAGTCAGAGATGCCCCGGAATGCGAGCAACTGCAGGCAATCAAATCATCAAAGATGCAGAGAGAGAGGTAACTCCAGGTTAAAGAGGTGTGAATTGTCCCAAGCCATGTTCAGTCGGTAGGCCTCTGCACGTCCAGGCTTGTTGGTGGGGGGCCGAATGTAATGCGACATGAAATCCCAGATCCCGGTTTGAGTCCGCATTCATGCGTGCGGAACTTAGCTATAAGTTTTTGCTCAGCAAATTTTGCGTTGTCGCGTCTCCTGAAGGCCTCCTTGTAGACTGCTGACCCGGAGATCAGAGGCTGAATGTCCTTGACTGCTGAAGTGTTCCCCAACTGGAAGGGAACAGTCCTGCCTGTTGATAGTCGCACGATGCCCGTTTATTCGTTGTCGCAGTGTCTGCATGGTCTCGCCAATGTACCACGCTTCGGGACAATCATTCCTGCAGCGTATGAGGTAGACTACATTGGTCGAGTCGCACGAGTATGCGCCGCGTACCTGGTGGGTGGTGTTTCCCACGTGTAATGGTGGTGTCCATGTCGATGATCTGGCATTCTTGCAGAGATTACCCTGGCAGGGGTTTGTGGTGTTGTGGTTTGCTGTTCTGAAGGCTGGTGTAATTTGCTGCAAACAATGGTTTGTTTGAGGTTGCGCGGTTGTTTGAAGGCCAGTAGTGGGGGTGTGGGGATGTACCTTGGCAAAGATGTCCATCCTCGCTGATGATGTGTTGGAGGCTGCGAAGAAGATGTCGTAGTGTTTCTCCGCCCAGGGAAAGTACTGGGACGACTAAGGGGTACTCTGTCAGTGGTGTCCCGTGTTTGTCTTCTGAGGAGGTCGGTGCGTTTTTTTGCTGTGGCGCGGTGGAACTGTCGATCAATGAGTCGAGCGCCATATCCCGTTCGTACGAGGGCATCTTTCATGCATCTTGTAGTGTCTGTTGCGCTCCTCCTTGTCTGAGCAGATCCTTGTATACGGAGGCTTGTCCATAGGGATGGCTTTCTTTAATGTGTTTCGGTGAAAAGCTGGAGAAGTGAGCTCGTGAGATTATCTGTGGGCTTGCGGTAAAGCGAGGTGCTGAGGTGACCGTCCTTGATGGAGACGAGTGTGTCCAAGAATGGAACTGAATTTGGAGAGTAGTCCATGGTGAGTTTGATGGTGGGATGGAACTTATTGATGTCATCGTGTAGTCGTTTCAGTGATGTCTCGCCGTGGGTCCAAAGGAAAAAAATGTCATCGATGTATCTGGTGTATAGCATCGGTTGAAAGTCCTGTGTGGTGAGGAAGTCCTGTTCAAACTTGTGCATGAGAGTGTTTGGCATATTGAGGTGCAAATTTGGTCCCCATGGCTGTTCCGTGCGTCTGGATGAAGAATTTGTTGTCGAAGGTGAAGACGTTGTGGTCTAGAAGAAACGGATGAGTTGCAGAATTGCGTCTGGAGATTGGCAGTTGTCGGTGTTGAGGACTGAGGCTGTTGCAGCAATGCCGTCGTCATGGGGGATGCTGTGTTAGAGTGCCGAGACATCCATTGTGACGAGGAATGTTCCTGGTTCAACTGGTCCATGGGTGCTGAGTATTCTGTAGGAAGTCCGTCGTGTCGCGACAGAAGCTGGGTGTACCTTGTACGATGGGTTTCAAGATGCCCTCGATGTGCCAGAGAGGTTCTCACACAGGGTCCCATTGCCTGAAACGATAGGACGGCCTGGTGTGTTGCCCTTGTGTATTTCGGGAGGCAGTAGAGATCTCCAATGCGGGGATTACGTGGATGAGAGCACGTAGGGTGTTCTGAAGGTCTGGATCTAAGGTCTTGATCAGTCTGCTGAGTTGGCGGATGTGTTCCTTGGTTGGATCTGCGGGTAACTGCCTGTATTGACACTGGCATTGACACACTTCTGACGGCTTGAGCATACATGTCGAGTCCTAGGGCAGCGGCCTTCCGGAGGGGTCCAATTTGACTCTTTCCTTTTCGGTTGCTGCACTGCAGATCTCGCGGACTGCTGTCCGGTTCATTGGTCGTGTCCCTGGGTTCGCTGTCGGCCTCTTGGGGTCTGTGAAGAATCCCGGAGCCTCATTCGCCTGATGAATTCCTCCGTATCTGCCGCGAGAACTGATGGGGTCCATTTTGGGTGGTGGTGCAGAAATTGAGCCCTCCTGCTTAGGACTTCGATTTCGTCTGGTTGAAGGTGTAGTCTGACAAGTTGACAAGGGACATGTATGCTCAAGCCGTCAGAAGATCGTGTCAATGCCAGATTCATCACTCGCAATCACAAGGGCAGCCTCAAACGTCACCCAAGCACAACGCAACGCCATCCGCACTCTCAAGACCAACCGCAACATCGTCATCAAACCAGCAGACAAAGGAGGGGGCCACCGTCCATACTGAACAGAACAGACTACTGCAAAGAATTAATACCGACACATCGACAACCAGGAACACTACAGGCAGTTACCCGCAGATCCAACCAAGTAACACATCCGCCAACTCAGCAGACTGATTCAGAGACCTTAGATCCAGACCTTCAGAACACCCTACGTGCCTCATCCCACGTAATCCCCGCATTGGAGATCTCTACGCCTCCCGAAAATACACAAGGCCAACACACCAGGCCGTCCTATCGTTTCAGGCAATGGGACCCTTGTGTGAGAACCTCTCTGGCCACATCGAGGGCATCTTGAAAACCCATCGTACAAGGTACACCCAGCTTTCTGTCGCGACACGACGGACTTCCTACAGAAAACTCAGCACCCATGGACCAGTTGAACCAGGAACATTCCTCGTCACAATGGATTCTCGGCACTCTACACCAGCATCCCCCATGACGACGGCATTGCTGCACAGCTCAGTCCTCAACACCGACAACTGCCAATCTCCAGACGCATCTGCAACTCATCCATTTCATTCTAGACCACAACGTCTTCACCTTCGACAACAAATTCTTCATCCAGACGCACGGAACAGCCATGGGGACCAAATTTGCACCTCAATATGCCAACATCTTCATGCACAAGTTTGAACAGGACTTCCTCACCACACAGGACTTTCAACCGATGCTATACCCAGATACATCGATGACATTTTTTTCCTTTGTACCCCCACGGCGAGACATCACTGAAACGACTACACGATGACATCAATAGTTCCATCCCACCATCAAACTGCACCATGGACTACTCTCCAATTCACTTCCATTCTTGGACACACTCGTCTCCATCAAGGACGGTCACCTCAGCACCTCGCTTTACCGCAAGCCCACAGTAATCTCACGATGGCTCCACTTCTCCAGCTTTCACCCGAAACACATAAAGAAGCCATCCCACCTGATGGACAAGCCCCTCCAGTATACACAGGATCTTGCTCAGACAATGAGGAGCGCAACAGACACCTACAGATGCTGAAGATGCCCTCGTACGAACGGGATATGGCGCTCTGACTCATTGATCGACAGTTCCACCCGCGCCACAGCAAAAACCGCACCGACCTCCTCAGAAGACAAACACTGGACCCACTGACAGAGTACCCTTCGTCCGTCCAGTACTTTCCTGGGGCGGAGAAACTACGACATCTTCGTCGCAGCCTCCAACACATCATCAGCGAGGATGGACATCTTGCCAAGGTCATCCCCACACCCACCACTACTGGCCTTCAAACAACCGCGCAAACCTCAAACAAACCATTGTTTTGCAGCAATTACCCAGCCTTCAGAACAGCAACCACAACACCACAAACCCTGCCAGGGTTAATCTCTGGCAAGACATGCCAGACATCGAACTGGACACCACCATTACACGTGTGAAAACACCACCCACAGGTACGCGGCGCATACCGTGCGACTCGACCAATGTAGTGCTACCTCATACGCTGCAAGGAAATGATGTCCCGAAGCGTGGTACAGTGGCGAGACCATGCAGACACTGCGACAACGAATAAACGGGCATCGTGCGACTATCAACAGGCAGTACTGTTGCCCTTCCAGTTGGGGTAACACTTCAGCAGTCAAGGACATTCAGCCTCTGACTCCGGGTCAGCATTCTACAAGGAGGCCTTCAGGAGACGCGACAAACGCAAAATTGCCTGAGCAAAAACCTTATAGCTAAGTTCCGCACGCATGAATGCGGACTCAACCGGGATCTGGGATTCATGTCGCATTACATTCGGCCCCCACCAGCAAGCCTGGACTTGCAGAGGCCTACCGACTGAACTGGCTTGGGACAATTCACACCTCGTTAACCTGGAGTTACCTCTCTCTCTGCATCTTTGACGATTTGATTGCCTGCAGGTGCTCGCATTCCGGGGCATCTCTGACTGTGTCTATATAAACATTCTGGAACAAGCCTTTCCATTCACCTGAAGAAGGAGCCGTGGCTCCGAAAGCTCGTGTTTGAAACAAACCTGTTGGACTTTAACCTGGTGTTGTAAGACTTCTTACTGTACATACATTACGGCCGCTAGTTCCGCCTGCTGAGTACTTGAGTTTTAGAGGAGTGCGACGGCTAAACTTTGCCTGCCTCGGGGTTTCATATTCCACAGCCCGTGAGCCTGATCCCACGGACACTGTGCTAGACCCATCGACATAGATTTCCCCGCATGTGGGTGTAACCCTGCGACAAGGCAAAACCCACGTCCCAAGCCCCTTCCACTGAGCACTGATGCAGCTCTCAAAATTTAATCAAATTGGCGGCGAGCCAGAACCCTTTAACCTTCAATTACATTTGGGAGAGCAGAACATATGGGCAGCACGGTAGCATGGTGGTTAGCATAAATGCTTCACAGCTCCAGATCCCAGGTTCGATTCCCGGCTGGGTCACTGTGTGTGCGGAGTCTGCACGTCCTCTCCGTGTGTACGTGGGTTTCCTACGGGTGCTCCGGTTTCCTCCCACAGTCCAAAGATGTGCGGGTTAGGTGGATTTGCCATGCTAAATTGCCCGTAGTGTCCTAAAAAAAGTAAGGTTAAGGGGGGGTTGTTGGGTTACGGGTATAGGGTGGATACGTGGGTTTGAGTAGGGTGATCATGGCTCGGCACAAAATCGAGGGCCGAAGGGCCTGTTCTGTGCTGTACTGTTCTAAATTCTAAAGAGTCCAACTCGTGATTGTCGCACCGCTCACAGCACCGTCCTTAATCCTGCCGTCAAACAGCATCTGGGTCGGGTGTCAAAAGAGTGATGGGGACATTCTGCTGAAACCCTGTAACCTTTTCAGTGCCTAGTGAGTGGCTAAAAGTGGCGCTCACAGTTAGAATGTGTCCTTTCTACCTCTGTGAGGACCCTGGAGGAATACACCATTGGCCTCAACCGGCCATGTCGTTCCAGGAGCAACTCTGCACTCAGACTGTCGCTGCTCGCCGCTATTTCCAGGAAAAATTCCCCCATGGGCTCGATCGCTCCCTGGGCTGGTGCTTTCTGTAGGTCTCGTTTGTGCTTCACACTGCCCATCCCATTCCCACCCAACTCCTTTGTGTCGCGTTTCAGATCAGAGGGACTGCTGTAGCGACAGCATCCTCTTTGAAATCCCTAGAGTCGCCCGTGATCCCTGAAAAGGATCATGCTCGGGACATGGAGGTCCTGCACTGCCTTCGTCGGTGCCTCGTCGATTGCCCTCTCTCCTGCTTTGATTGTCAGCCCCACGAATTTCACCTCCGTAACTCTATTTAAATCAGATAAAAATATATATTTTTTAATTTGTGCATTTTTGGGGTTCACCTTCAGTTCACTTTTGCTGAGCAACTCCAGTAATTCGTTTACAAAGGAGCCGTGCTCATCACCGTTATCGATGAACAGCAACACATCATCCACATATTGTATGAGCCTGTGGGGTTCGCTAAACGCCTTTAGACAGCCTGCCATACATTGGAGAAATATGCTTGTGCTGTTGTGAAAGCCTTGCGGGAGAGAGCTCCAGGTGTATTGTCGCCACTTAAAGGGAAAGGAGAATTTGTACTAATCGGGATGGACCAGAAGCCGTTTGAAATGTCCAAAACTGTGAAAACAGACACGGATGCTGGGAGTTCCCCTAACTAGTCTGCCACTGCGGCTACCAGTGCCGGCCCTAGAGTTGCTGGCGCCCCGGGCAGTGCCGGCCCTAGAGTTGCTGGCGCCCCGGGCAAGCTGAACATCGGCGCCCTTACAAGTATATTTTTTTTAAATTTTCACAAGGAGAAAAACTGAAAATGTAGAATAAAGAGTTTATTACAATATTACAAAATCGAGGCATTCAAATCTGCACAGAATCTGAACAAACTGATAAGCATACTATATTCCGTAAGTTCACGATGATAAAAACTGTAGCTGTAACGAATTTGCTCCTAATAAAATGTATGAACAAATGAACAGATAGAACATAGAACATAGAACAGTACAGAACAGAACAGGCCCTTCGGCCCTCGATGTTGTGCAGAGCAATGATGACCCCACTCAAACCCACGCATCCACCCCATACCCGTAACCCAACAACCCCCCCCCTCCCCCAACCTTACTTTTTAGGACACTACGGGCAATTTAGCATGGCCAATCCACCTAACCCGCACATCTTTGGACTATGGGAGGAAACCGGAGAACCGGGAGGAAACCCACGCACACACGGGGAGGACGTGCAGACTCCGCACAGACAGTGACGCTGGAAAACATTTATTATCCTACCTAAAACATTTTTTTTCTAGCCTTTAGATCTGCAAATCTTTTCATGGCACTTTCTATATCTATCTTCTTTACAAGATCATTTTCTATTGACAAAATTGCCAAAGAATTTAATCTGTCTTGAGTCATGGACGACCGTAAGTATGTCTTTGTAAGCTTCAGTTTACTAAAGCTTCTCTCTCCGGTGGCCTCAGTAATAGGTATTGTAAGCATTATTCTTAATGCAACCCACAGATTTGGCATGACAGCCTGTAACTTATTAATGTTTATGAACCTAACGGCTTCTATTGGAAGCTTTACATCTTCAGGAAATAATTCTTTTGCAATATCCAGTTCAGTCAAGAGATCACATCCATTAGTATCACTATTTTCTTGGTACTTTAACTTATCCTCCAAACCTTGACATGCTACTTTGAGTTTACTTTTATCTGGCAGATCTTTTAGGTTATTTAAAAATCCCCATGTGTTATTGAAACTTTGTAACTGTTCAAATCTCTCTGATAAAGAATTAATAGCTCTGTCGAGTATTACATTGAACACATGATTATGAAATCTTTTTTCTGGGTCATCTGCATTTGGAACCTCGTCAATGCACTCATATTCAAACAGCTTCCTTTTTCTGCTTATTCTTTTACTTCTGAAAATGGCTCTACATCTAATTCTGTAGCTAATTCTTTGCTGACTCTAGTGCTTTTTCATATCGATTTGCACGATAATCAATTAAGTAATCAGCGACATTATTCATTAATGAAACTGCGGTAGACATTTCCACAGAGGTGTTCTGCATAGTTTTACTGACAACATTTACTCTGCCTAAGCTCATACCAACAGTCAGCTCACTAGAAAACTTAATCTTCTATTTGTGTTACAAGAGTCTCTGCTTCATGTCGCATTGCAGGCATTTCTGGAAAGTTCATAAAGAGCTTCTCGGATTCCTATAATTTCATATTTAATGGCTTTGACACGTTCTAATCTGCACGTCCCATCTAGTCTCGCATCAAGGTTTTGCAGTGAGGCATTTAACATGTTTTTTCAGTGCATGCCATCGGCAAGGAGAGGCAGAAAACAAAATATATATGCGCGGGACGTACCAAAAAATGAAGTGGATTCCCGGCAACTTGTTGCCCTGTCACCAACCACTAAGTTGGCTATGACATCCACATGGCATATAAAACGCCTGTGGATTTTCTTTCATGATCCGTGCCTGAACCCCTTTATTCTTTCCTTTCATATTGTACCATTATCATAGCCCTGACCTCTGCAGTTAGTGTAAGTCTAGCTCGCTCGCTTCTCAGAAAATCAAGTATACTGTCATATAATCCTTGCCTGTAGTATCTATAACTGGTTTATAGTTAACAAATGTTCCTTTATTGAAATGTCTTCTACATCTAAAAATCGATTGTAATGAAAGCTGCTCCACATGACTTATATCTGGCGTACAGTCTAAGATAAGACTAAAATATTTGGCTTCTTTAGCTCGGTTATATTAATTTCCTGAACAGCATTTCCCAACAAATTGATTATTTCATTCTGAACATTTTTTCCGCAATAGTGAATGTGAGTTTCTTTAGACAACAGACCCGCGTAAATGTTCACTCATTGTCAGATCATATTTTCCAAGTAGCTCGACAAGACCTAAAAAATCCCATTGTGCGGTGTAAATAATGTGTCTGAAGTTCCCTGAAAGCCAAATTATGTTCAGCTAAATACAGTGATGCTCATTAAACGTTTCCAAAACTTTACACCAATGCTCGCGTTCTTTTGCCACTCGTGACTGCATCCCCTTATCATAGATTTTATTAGTCTGCAATCGCAGTGATGTTTCAAACCACTTCTTAAGACATTCCAGATTGATGTACTGAATTTTCATGTGACTGCAAATATTCATGAGCATGCTTCCAGTCATTAATTCCAGATTTTCCCTCACAATGACTTATTTGAGAAGACAAAAAATTTGCAACAAAAGCAATAAATTTTATTGTGCTCTCTGAATAAAATAAGCCACCTTCTAAGAAATTCTCACCGTTGTTTATTTTCCTATACATCATTGTCACAGAGAAACTACGTTTATTTGCATCTTTTGGAAAAATTGTACTGTTTATTAATAGGATGCGGCCCATTCATAATGATGTGATCACTTTGAGCCATTGATAATTCATCTGGCCATGTGCTGGATCATTGTAGTTGATATTTCTTTTGGGGGCGTTTTCAAATTTACTTTCAACATTCTCAGTATTACCTGCTGGGACATTATTGCCTAAGTCGTCCAACAGCATACATTGTGTGATCTTGATGTTTTAATTCATGCATGCAATTGGTCTTCCTTCAGAAGTACAGTATCTTCAGTTGGTTTTGACTTCACAATCATTAGATGACAAATCTGAGAGATAGATTAGCTGAAGACGTTGAGCCTGCAGTGTCCCACTGTTAGACTTAGGACTGAAAAACTTGATAGCTTTGGGTGTTTCCTGGCTGCTTCTTCTGTTGAGACGTCTTTTTCTGTTTTGCATAGCCGGATTACTTTTTGGAGGCATGTGCTATCTAGGAAATAATAAAACAAATCTAAAAATGGAATAATATATATGTATGGTATATCATAATATAATATAGATATATATATATATATATAGATATATATATATTGTTGGTGAGTGTAAGATACTGTCTTTTTGTTCCAGTCTGATGAGGAACTGTTCGAATAAATCTGTTACCACCAGTGTGGGGTTTTCCTTTATATAATGCTCTTCACGGTAGTGTGATTTGTCCGTGTGGTCAATGTCCTTGCGTCAACATCAGGGCAGCACGGTAGCCTTGTGAGATAGCACAATCGCTTCATAGCTCCAGGGTCCCAGGTTCGATTCCGGCTGGTCACTGTCTGTGCAA
The DNA here is from genome assembly GCF_902713615.1 of Scyliorhinus canicula. Taxonomy (NCBI): domain Eukaryota; kingdom Metazoa; phylum Chordata; class Chondrichthyes; order Carcharhiniformes; family Scyliorhinidae; genus Scyliorhinus; species Scyliorhinus canicula. Next base: position 836,087 of record NW_024055728.1, read on the forward strand.
GTCCGCACATCCTCCCCGAGTGTGCGTGGGTTTCCTCCGGGTGCTCCGGTTTCCTCCCACAGTCCAAAGATGTGCGGGTTAGGTGGATTGGCCATGATAAATTGCCCTTAGTATCCAAAATTGCCCTTAGTGTTGGGTGGGGTTACTGGGTAATGGGGATAGGGTGGAGGTGTTGACCTTGGATATGGGGTAGGGTGCTCTTTCCAAGAGCCGGTGCAGACTCGATGGGCCGAATGGCCTCCTTCTGCACTGTAAATTCGATGTAAGTCTATGTAAATCAGATTCAGATAATATAAAATATAGTCAGGGTCAGTGAGTTGCTTAAATGTATTGTAACTGATGAATTTTGAAAACCTAGTGTGTCTGGGCGAACTCTGAATCACGCAATAAGCATCGACGCTTAGGTTTCAAAATTCAGCCTTGCAAATAAACTTAACAGATAAGGTTAACTCGGCAAGGAGTACCCAGAAACTCCCTCCAAATGCTATTTACGGCGGCAAAGTCTGCCTCGTGTGTGTGTTTTTTTAAACAACACTTCGAGAGAGCACCAGAAGTATAATGAAAATTTCGGGAGCTAATTAGACCCATTAGTTAATCTACAATACCTGACACTATTATAAGAGTTATAAAACTCTACATTTTAATAATAGAGTACAGGTATTGTAGATTAACTAACTGGGTCTAATTAGCTTCCCGAAATTTCACTATACTTCTGTGAGGCTCTTCGAAGTGTTGTTTAAAAAAACACACACACGAGGCAGATTTTGCCGCCGTAAATAGCATTTGGAGGGAGTTTCTGGGTACTCCGTTGCCAAGTTAACCTTATCTGTTAAGTTTATTTGCAAGGCTGAATTTTGAACCTAAGCTGCGATGCTTATTGCGTGATTCAGAGTTCGCCCAGACACACTAGTTTTCAAATTCATCAGTTACAATACACTACAGGTCAGTTGCTTAAGTGTATTGTACTGATGAATTTTGAAAACCTAGTGTGTCTGGGCGAACTCTGAATCACGCAATAAGCACGACGCTTAGGTTTCAAAATTCAGCCTTGCAAATAAACTTAACAGATAAGGTTAACTCGGCAAGGAGTACCCAGAAACAAGAAACTCCCTCCAAATGCTATTTACAGCGGCAAAATCTGCCTTGTGTGTGTGTTTTTTTAAACAACACTTCGAGAGACACCAGAAGTATAATGAAATTTCGGGAAGCTAATTAGACCCAGTTAATCTACAATACCTGACTCTCGCTGACCTAAGCTGCGCATTCCAATTTCCACCAAGAGGGCTAAATAGGCATAGCAGCCTCAGAAACTGCAGCGCTCCGTAGAGATGGGAAAATTCCGAGCCAGTCCTCAGAGTCTGAGGCATTATTCTCCTAAAGTTTGCTTTCAGCCCACTTGTGGCTGTTCAGCTATTGTAGCCCAAACTAAATTGTGAGGGGTTTAACTCACAGTTTGTTTAGTCTCTCTCTCTCTGATTCTCTCTCTCTCTCTCATTCCTTCGTCTGGTTCCTTTCTCTCCTTCAAACAGTTAGTTAGTTTTGTCTCGTGATGGGGATTTTGTCTCGTGTAGGGTATTGGCGTCCCCGAGCACAATGGCGCCCCGGGCGACTGCCCGAGTTGCCGGTACCTTAAGCCGGCCCTGGCGGCTACGGTTGGAGCGCAGGCAGGAATGTTCTTACTGAGGACTCTGTAATCTACAGTGCCCCCCCCCCCCTCCCCCCGGAGTTGTGCAGATTTCACACTGGCCACAGTGAGAATTAACATGGGTGGGCTCTGGGTCTGAGGATAACCTGCTTGACCAGCGACCTTAGGGCAATTTCCAGATCGCCCTCGGCTTCTTTGGGGATGTTATATTGTTCTGGTGGTCATCTTCGGGGATTTGGACAGACTCTGGAACTGTCCCTGCAGATTAGAGTGTAGCTCACGCCACTCCAATATTCAAAGGGAGGTGGGAGAGAAAGCAGGGCAGTATGAGACATGTGAGCATCACATCGGCAGCGGGGGGGAAAGGCTTGAATCCATTCTCAAGGCCTTTATCGCGGAACATTCAGCAAAACAATGGCAGAATAGTCAGAGTCAGCATGGATTTAAGAAGGGGACAATCATGCTTGACAAATCTGTTGGAATTATTTGAAGAGGTAACCGGTCCAGTCGACAAGGGGGAGCCAGTCGATGTGGCATATTTGGACTTTCAGAAGGCGTTTGACAAAGTCGCGCATAAGAGATTATTGTGCAAAAAAGTGCATGGGATTGGGGGAAATATTTTGAGGTGTATAGAAAATGGGATGGCAGAGAGGAAAAAAGAGTGGGGGTCCTTTTCAAAGTGGCAGGCAGGTAACCAGTGGATACCACAGAGATTTAGCTGTGGCCCCAGCCATTTGCAATATATATTAATGATTTGGATGAGGGAACACAATGTAACATGTCAAAGTTTGCAGATGATTCCAAATTAGGTGGGACGGTGAAATGCGACGATATTTAAGGGATCCTACAGCAAGATCTGGACAGGTTGGGCAAGTGAGCAAACCAATGGCAGATTCAGTATAATTGGATATGTGTGCGGTTTTTCACTTTGGAAGCAAAAACAGGAAGACAGAATACTATCTGAATGGTTGTAAATTGGAGAGGGGAGCGTGCAGCGGGACCTGGGTGTCCCTGTGCACCATTCGCTGAAGGTAAGCATGCAGGTGCGGCTGGCGGTAATGGAGGCTAATGATATGTTGGTCTTCATTGCAAGTTTCTTCGAATATAGAAGCAGGGATGTGCAGCTGCAAATGTGTAGGACCTTGGCGAGGCCACACTTGGAGAATTGTGTGCAGTTGTGTTCTCCTTACCTGAGGAAGGATGCTCTTGCTCTAGAGAAAGTGCAGCGCAGATTCACCAGCCTAATTCCTGGGATGGTGGGCCTGTCATATGAGGACAGATTAACTAGATTTGGAATATTCTCGCTGGGGTTCGGAAGAATGAGGGGGGGATCTCACAGAGACTTATAAAATTCTGACAGCACTAGACCGGGTAAATGCAGGGAAGATTTTGCCAATGATGAGTGTGTCCAGAATCAGCGGTCACAGCCTGATGACTCAGGGTAAACCATTTAGGACAGCGATAAGGAGACAATTCTTCACACAAAGAGTGGTGAGTCTCTGGAATTCATTACCGCAGGAGGTACTTGATGCTGACACTTTGAATATATTCCAGAGGCAGCAGGATATAGCACTTGGGGAGAATGGGATCAATGGCTATGGGGAGAAAGCAGGATTAGGCTAATGAGTTGAATGATCAGCCTTGATCGCTATGAATAGCGGAGCAGGATCGTTGGGCCAAAAGGCGTCCACCTGCTCTATCTCCATTGTATCTATGTATCTATCGGCATGGCATCCCCATCTATTCTGACATCTGAGTCTGGTTCTCCCGCAGTCATGTTTGTGGGTGGCAAACGCTGCAAGGTTTTGCGGGCTGTTTTTAACCAAAGCTCCAGGTCATAACACTCCTTCGGTTTCACAGCAGACAGAGCACCTTCCCGGCTACCCTTGTGTGATCATCATCTCTCTCTCTGCCCCCCTCGTTAATTGCACTCCACAGACAGTGGTTCCTCAGGTCCACCATGACGTAATGAGCCACGATAAAATCGGTGCCTACTTCCCTGCCTGGCCCCAAATCATCAGTCCGCAATTCCACTGAGTTTGGAGTGTTCCTAATCGATGAACACTGGGACAGAGAGAAATCCAGCCTTCTCGTTCCCCATGAAGCCGGCAAGGCTGTAGTGTACCCCGTTGGATAGAGGGGTTGCTCGAGGATTTTCCGTGTGGACTATGGTACTTGAGGCACCTGTGTCCACTAAGTAATTTCCTGCTACATCCTGTACTTCCAACCGGACCCAAGGCCGACCGCACGGGCCATATTCTAGTGGGCACAGTTAATTGGGGTGGTTCGAGGCCATTTGTAAGGGGGTCGGGATCTGGTCACTGGTGTGCTCTGGCCTGTTTTCATAGCTACCTCTCCGGGTTGTGTGGCTTTAGCTTGTATGAACGACATCAAATCTTTCATTGAAAACATCCCTAATTCTGGTTCCCCTGTCGATGCAGTCGGGGTTATTACTGCAGGAGCCTTCTCCCCAAATTGCTTGTTGGGTTCTGCAGTCTCTCTTGTAGTGACCAGGCTTCCCACACCTATAGCATAGTGGCTGCTAATCGGGGACTCGGCTGCGCTCCTGTTTCCATTTCCTTCTCCTACTGGGTGCAGTTGCATGTATCTCTTCCCTGGAGGGCTTTTCCCCTTCTTTTTCTCCATTGCTGTATGCTGGGATGAGCTTCCTGATCACCTAATTCTCCCTAAGATCCGTGTCTTGGGGGTCGAACCAATTTTCAGCCTTTGCTCTAATTCTGGGTGAACAGTTGGACCACGAGTATTTTCAGCCAGGGGGTTATACTCCAGTCCAAATTATTCCTGTCAAGAGCATCTCCACAAGCTCCCTCATGAATAGTCCACAATCGGTCTCTGAACATGTCTGGGGACCCCTACCTGCTGCTTTGACTCCAAACCCTGACAAATGGGTCACCCTGATTGAGCCACATTACCTCCAAAACAGCTGGCTGAGCTGCCGCCACTGTCGCAGAACTTCCGCCTTGCTGCGCAGTTACAGCTTCACACAGGTGGGAGTCCAGGCTCATCAGCAGTAGCCTCCGCGTTTCAGTTCAATCGCAATCATTTATGTAGGCTGCCTGCTGCACCTACTAAAGTGTATGGAGGTGTCCCCTGTTCTGGTTAACTTTGGGATGTGGGTCACGAGCCCCGGAGGGTTTGCGTCCCATGGGGAATTGTGACATCATTCTCCAGTGGTCCCCTGTCTACCTGTCCCACTGGAGCACCATTCTTGGGCTACCTTACCGGGGTCACTTGTCCCACATAGGCGTTTCCCTCCTTGTTCCCCTAACTACGGCTCCCTTAACATGATCGGGAAACCCATCTCTGTGCGCGCTACACATGGCGGAGACGCCAACAACTAAGGGTACTCTCCTGACCCTCCGAGATTTGTCCTTCCCTCGACACACCGAACCCCATCTGCTGAGCAGGACACATTCCCGGCGCCTCAGGTGGAGGTCTAACCCCCCCCCTTGCCACTGGGCAATCATTTGCTGTCTGAAGTTCTTCATCTCATGGGGACCCGCCGGGTCGGATCAGGTACATCCGTCCCTGTGCGTGGAACAGAGCCTCTTCCAGCTTTTTAACCCTTAGCTGACAAGGTCTGTGGTCGCTACCACCCAGCTCACTAAAGGCTACTCTGTTAGTTATTGTATGTCTTTAAACCTCCCCTCCCGCTACCTGTACCTTTGGGTACATTGTGAATGTAGTCCATGGAAATTCCTCTCACCCCCCATCCTTTGTCGCAGTTACCTGGCATTGGAAATATTCCTGAGTGTTCCTGTTCGACCCAGTTATCTGCCGAATAAACTGCCTGGCTTCAGACAGCTCCTCGTAGAGCCTCTCTTCATTCCTAGCTTGGCTCCAGCACCCTCTTCGCATTTCCTGAGCTGGCTCTCAGTTTATTTATATTCCTCTCCAGTTTTGCCACCTGCTCGGATAGTCACACTAACCAGTCTGCATTTTCTCGATTTTTCATTGTAGTGTTTGCTTTCTGTCCAATCAGTACCTTCGGCTCGCTGTTCAGCTCCTGTGAGCGCTACTACCCATTGGTTTCATGAGAATAATGTTCTTGAATAGATCGGAGGAAATCCTCTCTTCCCTTTTGCTCCTTTATCTCACCCCCTCGGGAAAGTCACAAATTCCAGTCCACCAGAGTCCTGCCGAGGTCGCCATTTTGTAAAAATGGTTTCCTTTACTGCACAACAGGCTGGTATTGGGAGTCACAGATAACTGTGGGTCTCTCTCTCCCGCAGGTGTTGAAACCACAAGCCGGAAGTGTCGCATTGGGACAGCTTCGCAATAGAGAGGGAACAAGTCTGATTGTTTCTACATGACCTGTGAGGTTGTCCGATACAACACATTGACTGCCAATTACACCTGTGTGAGCCTCTCTCGTGTTCATGGTGAAATATCACTCGGAAGTGGCCTAGAAGTGCAACTTCACAAGAGAGAGAAAGAGGGGCCACCGTTTATTCCTAACCAGTTGGGGCTGGTTTAGCACAGGACTCTAAACAGCTTGCTTTGAATGCAGAGCAAGGCAGCAGCGCGTCTTGAATTCCCGTATCAGCATCATGGAACGGGCGCCGGAATGTGGCGACTCGGGGCTTTTCACAGTAACTTCATCGAAGCCTACTTGTGACAATAAGTAATTATTATCATACTAATATTATATTAGTAGCGTCTCTTGAATGAGCATACTCGAAGCACTCGGATTCCATTTGAGTCTTCGACTATGGGATTATATTCTGACAATTATTGTGACTCAAGCAGAGCGGACAGTGAAAGAAAGGTCAGGCTACAACGATGGTAGATTTAAAATTAAACAATTTATTCAACAGAATTAGGTCCTTCAAAACTCTCTAACACACAATAAAACAGTTCTAAAATGCTATGTACAAAGCAAGAGACTAAACGGCACATTGGAAATTGTTCCATTTACAATAATTTACTTAAACGCCTGCAAACATATATCCACTCAGCCACGCGAAGGTCAACAATCTCGCCTAATTCTATTGGGAGTTTCTGTGGGGTGGTGGTGTATGTTCAGCCTTCCCATGAAGAATAGTTAAAACCGGCACGGGTGTCTCTGGGTCTTGCTCAAAACTGGCTGGTCCGTGCGGCTGCCGGCCCATGAGCCTGGTGTTTCATCGATCTGGTGGTCTGGTAGCAGCCTCACAGAAAGTGGAGAGGGCGTCAAACAAGGCAGGGCGAGCGAGAATCCATGAGTCCGTAATTTTAAGGGTGAAAATCTGAATGGAGCTGACTGACACTTCCCACAGGTGAGCTCCAGAACAAAGGCCAGCTCATTGCTGAGAGGATGAAAATTGATTTGATCAATGTCCCCACAAAATCTTCCATAATGTCTCCGGAGAGAGCTCTCCTGAAAATGTCTGGTGGATGCTGGGGACAACTTTGATAGTTTTCCCATTAGAGCAATGTGATTTCGTCTGGCCAGGGCAGAACTGATTTAAATCTCATGGTTTCTTTCGGAGTGAGTACGGGATGTGATCTTCCCGCATTATATTCTGTTGGTCTGAGATGTGTCTTTCGGATGGATATTCTGCTGTCTGCCTGGAAACATGGACTCTGTTTTCCTGTACAGCACACTTGTAAAATGGAATATATCCTTTCCAACCTTGACCAGTTCACTTTGTACCGCCGATGAGTTGCTGTGACTTGCAAAGGTGGGATACTGGTGTTTAGGGAGGAGGGGGTGTGGAGGATGGAGGTTGTGATAATGTGGTGTGGGTGTGATACTGGGGTGTGGGGTGGGTGTGTGATTATTGGGTGTGCTGTGGATAGTCTGATACTGGGGTGTGGGGTTGGAGGGGGTGATACTGGGTTGTAGGGGTGGCGGACGTGATACTGAGGCATGAGGTTGGAGGGTGTGATACTGCGGTGTAGGGGTGGAGGGTGTGATACTGGGATGTGGGGTTGGATGTTTTGATACTTGGTGTGGGGGTTGCTGGTTTGAAACGAGGGTGTGGGGTGGAGAGTGTGATACTAGTGTGTGTGGTTGGTGGGTGTGGTATACATTTGTGGCTGTAGGGTGTGATACTGTGGTGTGTGTGGAGGGCGTGGTACTGTGGTGTGGGGTGTAGGTTGTGATACTGCGTTGTGGGGTGGAGGGTATGATACTGGAGTGTGGGGGTGGAAGGTGTGATACTGGAGTGTGGGGTTGGAGGGACTGATACTAGGGTGTGGGGGTGTGTCTTTTGGATGGGGTGCAAGGCTATCCCCCAGCGGGTAGTGCAAGACCCCCTCCCCAGCCCGCACCAAGTGATCTGCACCCCATGTCAGTACCTGTGCCCCTCCCCAGCCATCCCATCGAGCGCACTCCTGCCAGGCTTGCCAGTTTTCTCCTGCCAGTGCGCTCCAAGACAGACCTGCCTGTACCCCCACCGCCAGCGCTGCATGTGCTACCACATCCTCCCACCGCTACCCAGGCCAGTGCGAGTGCTCCATCACCCTCCCCCACAGCATGCTCTGCCAGTGCTCCCCCACTTTCCCCACAGCCAGCCTTCCAATTCCCCTCTCAGACAGCCCTCGCACCGCTAACACCATGCAGCCGTGCCAGAGAGCCCCCAGCCAGCCCTGGCTCCACCACTCTCCCCAGAGCCAGCCTTCCAGTTCGTCTCTCAGACAGCCCTCCCATAGCTAACCCCATCCAGACCTGCCAGTGCACCCACTGTCCAACAGCCAGCCAAGCCAGTGCCCCCCCCCCCCCGCACACACATCACAGCCAACCCTGCCAGTGCTCCTGAACCCCGACAGCCAGGACTGACAGTGTTCCCCCACAGCCAGACCATCCCGTGCTCGCCCACGCCCCACAGCCAGCCCCCTCAGTGCCACAACACAGCCAGCCCTTTCAGGGCTCCCGCCCAGCCAGCACTGCCAGTGCTCCTCCCACACCCAGCCTTGGCAGTGCTCCCCATACACCCCATCGAGCCCCCACCACAACCAGCCCTGCCAGTTCCACCACACCCCCACAGCCAGCACGACCAGTGCTCCCCACCCACAGCCAGCCCTCCCAGTGTTCTCTCGCCGCCTCACAGCCATCACTGTCAGTAATTCCCCCAGCCAGCCCTGCCAGTTCTCCTCCACACCCATTTCTGCCAGTGTTTCCCCCCCCCCACCACAGCCAACTCTGCCAGTGATCCCGAACCCCCTCAAATCCAGCACTGACAGTGCAATCCCCCACAGCCAGCCCTGCAAGAGCTCCCACAAACCCTCCCCCCACACCGAGTTCTTCCTGTCCTCCCCCCCTCCCCCACACACAGCTCTCCCAGTGCTCCCCTACCCATCCACAACGAGCCCTGCCAGTGCTCCCGTACCCCCACAGACAGCACTGCCAGTGCTCCCCCATCCACCCACAGCCACCCCGGACAGTCTTAACCCACACAGCCAGCACTGCCAGTGTCCAACCAAGCCCCCACACCCAGCACTGTTAGTGCTCCACCCTTCAGCCAGCACTGCCAGTGCGACAACACCCCCCCCCCCACATTCAGCATTGCCAGTGTTCCCCCCTCCCACAGCCATTCAGTGATTCCCCAACGGACGCAAGTAATCAAGTCTTCACAGATCCAGAGTTGGGCAACTCAAGGTTAAAGCGGTGTGAATTCTCTCAAGCCAGGACAGTTGGTACGATTTCTCAAGCTCAGGCCAGATGGTGGTGGGTGGATGTAATTAATAACAGGACGCCGTTGAAGCCACACTCATGTGTGCGGACCTTGGTTATAGGTTTCTGCTCGCCAATTCTGAGTTGTTGAGCATCCTGAAGGCCGCCTTCGAGAACGCTTACCTGGTGATCAGAGGCTGAATGCGCTTGACTGCTCAAGTGTTTCCCGACTGGAAGGGAACAATCCTGACTGGTGATTGTCGCGCGATGCCCGTTCATTCGTTGTCGCAGTGTCTGCATGGCCTCGCCAATGTACCACGCTTCGGGACATCCTTTCCTGCTGCGTATGAGGTAGACAACGTTTGCCGAGTCACAGGAGTATGTACCGCGTACCTGGGGGGTGGCGTTCTCACGTGTAATGGTGTTATCCATGTCGATGATCTGGCATGTCTTGCATTGATTGCCATGGCAGGGTTGTATGGTGTCGTGGTCGGTGTTCTGAATGCTAGGTAATTTGCTGCAAACAATGGTTCGTTTCAGGTTGTGCGGTTGTTTGAAGGCAAATAGTGGGTGTGCGGGATGACATTGGCAAAATGTTCATCTTCATCGATGACGTTTTGAACAAAGAACAAAGAAAATTACAGCACAGGAACAGGCCCTTCGGCCCTCCCAGCCTGCACCGATCCAGATCCTTTACCTAAACCTATCTCCTATATTCCAAGGTCTACTTCCCTCTGTTCCCGCCCATTCATATACCTGTCTAGATGCTTCTTAAATGATGCTATCGTGCCCGCCTCTCCCACCTCCGCTGGTAAAGCGTTCCAGGCACCCACCACCCTCTGCGTAAAAAACTTTCCACGCACATCTCCCTTAAACTTTCCCCTCTCACCATGAAATCAAGGCCCCTTGTAACTGACACCCCCACTCTTGGGAAAAGTTTGTTGCTGTCCACCCTGTCCATACCTCTCATAATTTTGTAGACCTCAATCAGGTCCCCCCTCAACCTCCGTCTTTCCAACGAAAACAATTCTATTCTACTCAACCTTTCTTCATAGCTAGCACCCTCCATACCAGGCAACATCCTGGTGAACCCCCTCTGTACCCTCTCCAAGGCATCCACATCCTTCTGGTAATGTGGCGACCAGAGCTGCACGCAGTATTCCAAATGTGGCCGAATCAAAGTCCAATACAACTGTAACATGACCTGCCAACTCTTGTACTCAATACCCCGTCCGATGAAAGCAAGCATGTTGTATGCCTTCTTCACCACTCTATCAACCTGCGTTGCCACCTTCAGGGTGCAATGGACCTGAACTCCCAGATCTCTCTGCACATCAATGTTCCCCAAGACCCTTCCATTGACCATATAGTCCGCTCTTGAATTTGATCTTCCAAAATGCATCACCACGCATGTGCCTGGATTGAACTCCATCTGCCATTTTTCTGCCTAACTCTGCAATCTATCTATATTTTTTTGTATTCTCCGACAGTCCTCCTCGCTATCTGCAACTCCACCAATCTTAGTATCATCCGCAAACTTGCTAATCAGACCACCTATGCCTTCCTCCAGGTCATTTATGTAGATCACAAACAACAGTGGTCCGAGCACGGATCCCTGTGGAACACCACTTGTCACCCTTCTCCATTTTGAGACACTCCCATCCAGCACTACTCTCTGTCTCCTGTTGCCCAGCCAGTTCTTTATCCATCTAGCTAGTACACCCTGAACCCCATACGACTTCACTTTTTCCATCAACCTGCAATGGTAAACATTATCAAACGCCTTACTAACGTCCATGTGTACGACATCTACAGCCCTTCCCTCATCAATTAACTTTGTCACTTCCTCAAAGAATTCTATTAGGTTTGTAAGACATGACCGTCCCTGCACAAAACCATGCTGCCTATCACTGATAAGTCTATTTTCTTCCAGATGTGAATCGATCCTATCCCTCAGTATATTCTCTAACAGTTTGCCTACCACTGACGTCAAGCTCACAGATCTATAATTCCCTGGATTATCCCTGCTACCCTTCTTAAACACAGGGACATCATTAGCAATTTTCCAGTCCTCCGGGACCTCACTCGTGCTTAAGGATGCTGCAAAGATATCTGTTAAGGCCCCAGCTATTTCGACTCTCGCTTCCCTCAGTAACCTGGGATAGATCCCATCCGGTTCAGGGGACTTGTACACCTTAATGTCTTTTAGAATACCCAATATTCCCCCTTCCGTATGACAACTTGACCGAGAGTATTTAAACATCCATCCCTAGCCTCAACATCCGTCTTGTCCCTCTCCTTTGTGAATACCGATGCAAAGCACTCATTAAGAATCTAACCCATTTCCTCTGAGTCCACGCATAAATTCCCTCTTTTGTCTTTACGTGGGCCAATCCTTTCTCCAGTTACCCTCTTGCTCTTTACATACGAATAAAATGCTTTGGGATTTTCCTTAACCCTGTTAGCCAAAGATATTTCATGACCCCATTTAGCCCTCTTTATTGCGCGTTTGAGATTCGTTCTACTTTCCCGATATTCTCCAAAGCTTCATCAGTTTTGAGTTGCCTCGATCCGATGTATGCTTCCTTTTTCATCTTAGCTAGTCTCACAATTGCACCCGTCATCCATGGTTCCCTAATCTTGCCATTTATATCTTTCATTTTCACAGGAACATGTATGCCCTGCACTCTAATCAACCTTTCCTTAAAAGACTTCCACATTTCAAATGTGAATTTATCCTTAAATAGCTGCTCCCAATCCACATTCCCTCGCTCCTGCCGAATGTTGTTATACTCTGCCTTTCCCCGATTTAGTACTCTTCCTTTCGGACCTCTCTTGTCCTTGTCCATTAGTATTCTAAAACTTATGGAATTGTGATTGCTATTCCCAAAGTAATCACCGACTGAAACATCAACCACCTGGCCGGGATCATTCCCCAATTCCAAGTCCAGTATGGCCCCTTCCCGAGTTGGACTATTTACATACTGCTCTAAAAAAACTCTCCTGGATTCTCCATACAAACTCTGCTCCATCTACGCCTCAAACACTACACGAATCCCATTCAATGTTGGGGAAGTTAAAATCTCCCATCACAACCACCCTGCTGCTCCTACATTTTTCTATAATCTGTCTGCATATTTGTACCTCTACTTCATGCTCGCTTTTGGGAGGCCTGTAGTAAAGGCCCAACAATGTTACAGCACCCTTCCTATTTCTCAGCTCCACCTATATTGCCTCAGTGCTCGAATCCTCCATCATGCCCTCGTTAATCACAGCTGTGATATCATCTCTGACGAGTAATGCAACTCCTCCACCCCTTCTACCTCCCTCTCTATCCCTCCTGAAGCATCTATAGCCTGGGATATTCAGTTGCCAGTCCTGCCCTTCCCTCAACCAAGTCACAGTAATACCAAGAACATCATATTCCCAGGTACTGATCCAAGCCCTAAGTTCATCTGCCTTACCTGCTACACTTGTCGCATTAAAACAAATGCACGTCAGACCACCTTTGCGATCATCATCTCTTCCCTGTCTACTCTTCCCCTTAGTCATATTGAGTTTATTGTCTCGTATCTTACTGGCTTTAGTTTATGCTTCTTTACTGACCTCTAACTTCGTAATCTGGTTCCCATCCCCCTGTCACATTAGTTTAAAACCTCCCCAACAGTGTTAGCAAAAACACCCCCTAGGACTTGGTTCCAGTCCTGCCCAGGTGTAGACCATCCGGTTTGTAATGGTCCCACCGCTTTCAGAACCGGTTCCAATGTTCCGAAAATCTGAACCCAGCCCTCCTGCACCATCTCTCAAGCCACGTATTCATTCTGACTATTCTTGAATTTCTACTCAGACTGTCCCGTGGCACTGGTAGCAATCCTGAGATTACTACATTTGAGGTCCTACTTTTTAACTCCCTAAATTCTGATTGTAGGACCACATCCCTTTTTTTTTACCTATATAGTTGGTACCTATATGCACAACGACAACTGGCTGTTCATTCTCCCCCTTCAGTAGGTCCTGCAGCCGATCGGAGACATCCCTGACCCGAGCACCCGGGAGGCAACATGCCATTCGGGAGTTTCGTTTTCGACCACAAAAACGCCTGTCTACTCCCTTTACAATTAAATCCCCGATGACATAAGCCCTGCCAGTCTTTTTCCCGCCCTTCTGTGCAGCAGAGCTAGCCGCGGTGCCACGATCCTGGCTACAACTGCCTTCCCCTGGTGAGTCATCTCCCCCAACAGTATCCAAAACGGTATACCTGTTTTGGAGGGAGATGACCGCAGGGGACACCTGCACTGCCTTCCTGCTCTTTCTCTGCCTTTTGGTCACCCCTTTGCTGTCTCCGTCACCAATCCTCATCTGTGGTGTGACCAACTCACTGAACGTGCTATCCACGACCTCTTCAGCATCGCGGATGCACCAAAGTGAGTCCATCCGCAGCTCCAGTGCCGTCATGCGGTCTAACAGGGGCTGCAGCTGGACACACTTCCGGCACATGAAGAAGTCAGGGGCATCGGCCGCGTCCCTGAACTCCCACATTGCGCACGAGGAACACAACATGGGTCTGGGATCTCTTGCCATTTTACCCTTTACATTAACTGATTACAAGTATAGTATCAAATAGTAATAAGTGAAAGGAATAGAGATTTTACTTACCGATCACAATACTCACCAACACAGGAAGAGCTAAATTTCTCTGAGCAACGGCTAATTGGAGCACTTTCCTTTCCAGCCAATCAGTTCACTGCTTTGCTGTGATGTCACCCTTCAAGGTAAGTTTTTAAAGAGATAAACATACCTTCCCGACAACCACGGTTGTTTTTTTTGGTTAGAGGTGGGGATAGGAAGAAAAACACTGAGGAAGTGATTCGGGTTAAATTGTCACTTGAGAACAGCCCCTTCACAAGCCCCTTTTGCTGTGGCGCGTTGGAACTGTCAATCGATGTCGAGCGCCATATCGCGTTCGCACGAGGGCATCTTTAAGCATCTATAGCGCGACCAGTCGCAAACAGTGCTCCCATACACAGCCAGCACTATCCCACACTGCAAGCAAGCACTGCCAGTGCTCCCTCCACAGTCAGCACTGCCAGTTCTACCACTATCGCCCGTAACCAGGACTGTCAATGCACCCCTACTACAGCCAGCCTTTGCATAACTCCCCCCAAAGCCAGCCCTGTCAGTGCTCCACCACACCCAGTACTGCCAGTGCTCCCCAAACAGCCAGCACTGCCAGTGCTCCCTCACCCCCACAGCCAGCACTGCCAGTGCTCCCCATATATCCATCTCTGTCAGTGCCCCCCACGGTCAGCACTGCCAGTGCTCCCCCGTCCCCACACAGGCAGTCCTGCCAGTGGTCCCCCACCCCCACAGACAACGCTGCCATTGCTCCCATACCCCCACAGCCATCACTGCCAGTGCTCCGCCCAACACCCCCTACAATCAGCCAGTGCTCCTCCCACCCACGCAGCCTGTACTGCCGGTGTTCCCCCCACAGCAAGCACTGCCAGTGCTCCCCCCACAGTCAGCACTGACAGTGCGTCCCCCCTACAGCCATCCAGTGCTCCTCCCACCGCCACAGCCAGCACTACCAGTGCTCCCCCCACAGCCAGCACTGCCAGTGCTCCCCCCACAGCCAGCACTCCCAGTGCTCCCCCCACAGCCAGCACTGCCAATGGTCCCCCCACAGCCAGCACTGCCAGTGCTCCCCCCACAGGCAGCACTGACAGTACGTACCCCCTACAGCCATCCAGTATTCCTCCCACTCCCACAGCCAGCACTGCCAGTGCTCGACAAACAGCCAGCATTGCTAGTGGTGCCCCCACAGCCAGAACTGACAGTGCACCTCCAAACCGCCTCCCGCACGGCCAGCCATGCCAGTCCTCCCGCACCCCCCCCCCCTTTCCGCACAGCCAATCAGGCCATGGCTCTGCCATTGATGGCGTCAGGAGGTATAATTTTGAAATACGAGTTTCTGATTGGCTGCGATGGTGGCAGTCACAACGCAGAGTCTCTGATTGGCTGAACGTTCTGTCAGACAGTCATCCCAGTTCCTTAAATTGTCACTTGACAACAACCCCTTCACAAACCAACTTCAAACTAGACTGACCACACTGCACGTATGCACATCTCCCCGGAACAACCAATCAGTAGCTCCGCTCTTCTGCCCTCAGCTTGATGCTTGCTTGCACTCGAACTCCTCGGGTCTCTATCGCAGGTACACCTCCAAATTAAGCTGACCGCACTGCACGTATGCAAATCTCCCCGGAACAACTAATCAGTAGCTCCGCTCTGTTGCCCTCTGCTGGATGCTTGCTTGCACTCGAACTCCACGGGTCTCCATCGCAGGTACACGTCCAAATTAGGCTGATGGCACTGCACGTATGCAAATCATAAAGATCAAGGACAAAGGCTCTGCAATCTCTTTCCTGGCTTCCCAGGGAATCCTGGGATAAATCCCATCTGGCCTAGGGGACATCTATTTTCTTTCTCCAGTGTAAACACTGACGAAAAATGTCCATTTAAACCTTCCCCACACACAACTTTCCACTACTATCCTTGATTGGCCCTAATCTTACTCTAGTCATTCTTTTGTTCCTGATTTACCTATGGAAAGCCTTAGGGTTTTCCTTAATGCTATCCGCCAACGACTTTTCGTTACCTCTCCTCGCTTAACTCTCCCTTTAGGTCCTTCCCGGCTAACTTGTAACTCTCAAGTGCCCTAACTGAGCCTTCATGTCTCATCCTAACATAAGACTTATTCTTCCTCTTGACAAGCGCTTCAACTTCCTTAGTAAACAACGGTTCCCTTGCTCGACAACTTCCTCGCTGCCTGACAGGTACATACTTATGTTTCTTGAAAAAGCTCCACATTACGATTGTACCCATCCCCTGCAGTTTCCTTCCCCATCCTATACATCCTAAATCTTGCCGAATAACATCAAAGTTGCCTTTCCCTCAGCTATAATTTTTGCCTTGCGGTATATACCTATCTCTGCCCATCGTTAAAGTAAACATAACCGAATTGTGATCACTACCACCAAAGTGCTCACCTACATCTAAATCTAAATCATTACCCAGTACAAATTCCAATGTGGCATCGACCCTTGTTGACCTGTCTACATACTGTGTCAGAAAACCCTCCTGCACACACTGCACATAAACTGACCAACCTATAGTACTCGAACTATAGTATTTCCAGTCAATATTTGTAAATTTAAAGTCCCCCATAACAACTACTCTGTTACTCTCACTCGTGTCCAGAATCATCTTTGCAATAATTTCTTCTACATCTCTGGAACTATTCGGAGGTCTATAGACAACTCCCAACATGGTGACCTCTCCTCTCCTGTTCCTAACCTCGGTCCATACTACCTCAGTAGACGAGTCCTCAAACGTCCTTTCTACCGCCGGAATACTTTCCTTGATTAACAATGCCACACCCCAGCCCCTCTTTTACCATCTTCTCTGTTCTTACAGAAACATCTAAATCCTGAAACCTGCAACAACCATTCCTGTCCCTGATCTACCCATGTCTCCGAAATCGCCACAACATCGAGATCCCAGGTACCAACCCATGCTGCAAGCTCACCCACCTTATTCCGGATGCTCCTGGCGTTGAAGGAGACACACTTCAAACCAGTGTCTTGCTTGCCGTTGCCCTCTTTCGCACGTTTAACCCTATCCCTGACCTCACTACTCTCAACATCCTGTACACTGGGACTACAATTTAGGTTCCCATCCCCCTGCTGAATTAGTTTAAACCCCCCGAAGAGCACTAGCAAATCTCCCTCCCCCCAGGATATTGGTATCCTTCTGGTTCAGGTGAAGACCATCCTGTTTGTCGAGGTCCCACCTAGCCCAGAATGAGCTCCAATTATCCAGGTAACCAAAACCCTCCCTCCTGCACCATCCCTGTAGCCACGTGTTCAACTCCTCTCTCTCCTTTTTTCTCATTTCGTTCGCACGTGGCACGGGTAACAACCCAGAGATAAGAACTCAGTTTGTTCTAGCTCTCAGATTCCACCCTAGCTCCCTGAATTACTGTCGCAAATCACCATCTCTCTTCCTACCCATGTCGTTGGTACCTATGTGGACCACGACTTGGGGCTGCTCCTCCTCCCCCTTAAGGATCCCAAAAACACGATCAGATGCATCACGGACCGTGGCACCTGAGAGGCAACACACCAAGCGTGAATTTCTTTCGTTCCCAGAGAACCTCCTGTCTGCTCCTCTTACTATGGATACCCCAACGACAAGTGCTCTGTTCCTCTTCTCGCTTCCCTTATGAGCAACAGGGGCAGATTCTGCTCTGCTGCCCTCTGCTGAATGCTTGTCTTCACTCGAACTCCTCGGGTCACTTGCGCAGGTACACCTTCAACTTACGCTGACCGCACTGCACGTATGCAAATCTTCCCGGAACAACCAATCAGAAGCTCTGCTCTGCTGCCCTCTGCTGGAGGCTTGCCTTCACTTCAACTCCTCGCGTCACTTGCGCAGGTACACCTTCAACTGTCGCTGACCGCCGTGCACGTATGAAAATCTCGCCGGAACAGCCAATCAGAAGCTCTGCTCTGCTGCCCTCTGCTCCACACACAGCAGTGAGGGAAAGGAGATTCCAGAGGAAATAATAATAATTGATCCTTTCCAAAATGGGGATAATTATAATAAATAGCAGATCCGCCGTTGCCATGGCCACCATGTACCGAGTGGTGCCGGTAGAGAGGCAACACTTGCCGCGACACAGAATCACAATTCCCAGTAAATTAACTGTCAGAGAGAGAAAGAAGAGCCTGCTAATTATTGGATAAATCATCTCCCTGTCTGAATCAGGACATAATTTCAGCATCAATATAATGGACAGTGGTGGGTGGCCCTGTTGGGAGAGGAGTGGTCACAGAGATCAAAATAACAGAGAGGGAAGTAGAAACTGTAACTCCAGTGTTACAGATGGGGAATGGGGGGGGGGGGGGGTGCAAATTGCAGCCCTTTGAGTTTGGTGGAAGTGGTAGGAAAATGTTTATAATTCAGATATTTGGAGAGGTCACGTTTCTCATTTTGTCTGATTTACAGGATTCACTCAGGCCGGCCAGGTTTCACAAACCGGATACAAACATAGCAGAGATTGTTATCCCGGCTCAATTATTGTACCACACCCCGGATTGGACCGTTCCCTGGACTGGATTGCTGATCGGGCTGGATACCACCCCTGGTTTATTTGAATAATCCACGATCAATGGAAAAAATAAACAAACGCAGAAACTTCCCACTTCAGAATCGTGGGAGGAATAGAAATATAGAATGAATAGTGAAAAAGGAGGACATTCGGCCCATCGAGTCTGCACCGGCCCTTGGAACGAGAAAACCAGTTAAGGGAACCCCATCCCCATAACCCAGTGACCCCATCTAAATTGTTTGGAATCTAAACACAATTTATCTTGGCCATTCCACCTAATCAGCACATTTTTGGACTGTGGGAGGAAAGTGGAGATTCCGGATGAAAGCCACACGGCGAGAACGCGCTGAATCCGCGCAGTGACCCAAGCCGAGATTCGAACCTGAGACCCTTGAGCTGTGAATAAACTTTGCCAAACGCTGTGCTACGGTGCAGCCCCGCCTATCCGGAATAGAGTGTATCCAGTCTCCAGAACTTTCCGAGTGCAAGTCCCAACCAGGTTTAGTCATTCGTAAAACTCGATCTCCCAGGTGTACTCCATTGCCATGTCTCGAACTACCCAGCATCACTGTTCCCAGGAATCAATCCTCTCCCTATTTGGAAACAATCCCTGCCAAGCCTTTCTCAGAAATATTCCTGCTCCAGCATTGGACCAGGGATCACTTGGCCGGTATAGATTCTCTACAGATTCTAATCCATTGCATTCAACGAAAAGGTAGGGTCATTCCAAAGCAAGAGTGCTAAGATGGAGCAGAAAGTTCCCAGTCTAAAGTTGTGGAAATTAACGTTACGTACTGAGGGATGTGACATCTCCAACTTGCGCTGGGCTTCAGTGCATTACTGTAGCAGGACAAGGACAGACATGTGGGCCTGAGAGCAAGGTGCTGAGTTAAAATGGTGGCAAAAGAAAGGCTGGGATAATGCTCTGGGCTGAGTGAAGGTGTTCCACAAAGCGGTCACCCACTCGGCATTTAGTTTCCCCAATGTGGAGGAGACCGTATTGGGAGCAGCGAATACAGCAGACCAAATTGAAGGAATAGAAGTGAAACGCTGCTCTACCAGAAAGGAGTGTTTGCTGCTGAGAACCATGAGACAGGAGGAGGTAAAGGGGCAATTGTTGCACAGTCTGTGATTGCAAGCGAAGGTGCCGTGGGAAGTAAAGGGTTATTGGGTGTGATGTGGAAGTGGAAAAGGATGCCGAGTGAGCGCAGTAAGAAGTCTTACAACACCAGATTTCAGTCCAACAGGTTTTTTTCAAACACGAGCTTTCGGAGCACTGCTCTTTACTCAGATGAATGAAAAGGTATGTTCCCGAAATATTTACATAGACAAAGGCAAAGATGCCAGCCAATGCTTGGAATGCGAGCATTTGCAGGTAATCAAATCGTTACAGATCCAGAGATAGGGGGTGATCCCAGCTTAAAGAGGTGTGAATTGTCTCAAGCCAGGACAGTTGGTAAGATTTTGCAAGTCAGATGGTGGAGGGTGAATGTAATGCGACATGAATCCCAGGTCCTGGTTGAGGCCACACTCATGCGTGCGGAACTTAGAGATAATGTTTTGCTCGGCAATTTTGCACTATCGCGTGTCCAGAAGGCCGCATTGGAGAATGATTACCCGGAGATCAGAGGCTGAATGCCCTTGACTGCTGAAGTGTTCCCCGAGTGGAAGGAACAGTCCTGCCTGGTGATTGTCGCGCGATGCCCGTTCATTCGTTGTCGCAGTGTCTGCATGGTCTCGCCAATGTACCACGCTTCGGGACATCCTTTCCTGCAGCGTAAGGGGTAGACTTCATTGGTCGAGTCGCACGAGTATATGCCGCGTACCTGGTGGGTGGTG
Organism: Scyliorhinus canicula; assembly: GCF_902713615.1. Taxonomy (NCBI): domain Eukaryota; kingdom Metazoa; phylum Chordata; class Chondrichthyes; order Carcharhiniformes; family Scyliorhinidae; genus Scyliorhinus; species Scyliorhinus canicula. Next base: position 856,361 of record NW_024055728.1, read on the forward strand.
TTTCCACGTGTAATGGTGGTATCCAAGTCGATGATCTGGCACGTCTTGCAGAAATTGCCCTGGCAGGGTTGTGTGGTGTCGTGGTCGCTGTTCTGAAGGCTGGCTAATTTGCTGCTAACAATGGTTTGTTTGAGGTTGAGCGGTTGTTTGAAGGCCTGTAGTGGGCGTGTGGGGATGACCTTGGCAAGATGTCGTAGTTTCTCCGCCCCAGGAAAATACTGGACGACGAAGGGTAGTCTGTCATTTGTGTCCCGTGTTTGTCTTCTGAGGTGGTCGGTGCGGTTTTTACTGTGGTGCGTTGGGACTGTCGATCGATGAGTCGAGCGCGATATCAAGTTCGTGCGAGGGCATCTTTCATCATTTGTAGATGTATGTTACTCTCATCCTCGCCAAAGCATATCCCGTGTGTACGGAGGGATTGTCCATAGCGGATGGCTTCTTTAATGTGTTTCGGGTGAAAGCTGGAGAAGTGGAGCACCGTGAGGATATCTGTGGGCTTGCGGTAAAGCGAAGTGCTGAGGTGACCGTCCTTGATGGAGATGAGTGTGTCCAAGAATGCAACTGAATTTGGAGAAGAGTATATGATGAGTCTGATAGTGGGATGCAACTTGTTCATCTCATCGTGTTTCAGTGATTCTTCGCTGTGGGTCCAAAGGAAAAAAATGTCATCGATGTATGTGGTGTATAACGTCGGTTGAAGGTCCTGTGCGGTGAGAAAGTATTGTTCAAATTTGGGCATGAAGATGTTGGCATATTGAGGTGCGAATTTGGTCCCCATGGATGTTCCGTGCGTCTACATGAAGAATTTGTTGTCGAAGGTGAAGACGTTGTGATCTAGAATGAAGTGGATGAGTTGCAGAATTGCGTCTGGAGACTGGCAGTTGATGAGGCTGTTGAATGATGGTGCTGCGGGCTGAGGCTGTTGCAGGAATGCCGTCGTCATGGGGGATGCTGGTGTATAGTGCCGAGACATCCATTGTGACGAGGAATTTTCCTGGTTCAACTGGTCCATGGGTGCTGAGTTTCTGTAGGAAGTCCGTCGTGTCGCGACAGAAGATGGGTGTACCCTGTACGATAGGTTTCAAGACGCCCTCGATGTAGCCAGAGAGGTTTTCACACAAGGTCCCCTTGCGTGAAACGATAGGACGGCCTGGTGTGTTGGCCTTGTGTATTTTCGGCAGTAGAGATCTCCAATGCGGCGATTACGTGGGATGAGAGCACGTAGGGTGCTCTGAAGGTCTGGATCCAAGGTCTTGATCAGTCTGTTGGTTGGCACATGTGTTCCTTGGTTGGATCTGCGGGTCGCTGTCTGTAGTATTCCTGGTTGTTGAGTTGTCGGTATACTTATTTGCAGTAGTCCGTTCTGATAAGTATGACGGTGGCCCCTCCTTTGACTGCTGGTTTGATGACGATGTTGCGGTTGGTCTTGAGAGCGTGGAAGCCGTTGCGTTGTGCTTGGGTGACGTTTGTGGCTTACTTGTGAATGCGACTGATGAATCTGGCATTGACACGACAGGTGTTGTTTCAGCAATGGAGCTGAGGTTTGCGGTTTTCCGTTGGTGGACACAAAACCACGAGATTCCCATGGTGGGACGAATTCGGTTAAACTGTTGCAGACGCACATGCTTCCTGAGTGCATGTTCGCGGGCATTGGGAAAGACTCCGCGTGGGCCATTACACCATAGCCTAATGCTGCAAGTTCTGCTGCTTGGGCTGCTCAATATCATGGCAATTTTAAAGCTGCTTCTTCCGGTTAACGTCCCTGTGAATCCTACATATTTCTCCTGCGCCCAGTTATCCTAGCATCATCTTCAATAGTGGAGGAACCATCCACATATATTTTAAATGTTTCCCCTGAGTGTCGGGAATCTGGATTCTTGCTGCCTTCTCGTGGCTGTCTTGACTTGGGAATAAAGTCCCGTCTGGTGTTTGGCTGTAATGATCTGGCACTCATGTGGGGTGTCTGCATATTTTAAATTGTCTGCCAAAAGTGTGGGGACCTACCAGCGCTTTACAGAGATCTACCTGCCTTGCAGTAGTAGTGTCCAGCGCGCTGCTCTAACCTGGCTAACTGAACCTTCCTTAAGTCTACCATCCAACGCTGGGTGGGTGTGTGGTCGGTGATAATAATGACTGGGTTGAGGCCCGTTATGTATGCGATATATTGAACAACCCAAAAGACTTGAAGCAGGTGCCGTTCACAGCACCAAAATCCTTGTTCTTGGAGGAGCACTGCTTTGGATTGGATTGGATATGTTTATTGTCACGTGTACCGAGGTACAGTGAAAAGTATTTTTCTGCAAGCAGCTCAACAGATCATTCAGTACATGGGAAGAAAAGGGAATTGAACAGAATTCAAGAAAATACATGAGAATACATAATAGGGCAACACAAGATATACAATGTAACTACATAAGCATTGGCATCGGATGAAGCAGACAGGGTGTAGTGTTAATGAGGACAGTCCATAAAAGGGTCATTTAGGAGTCATTTAGGAGTGACAGTGGGGAAGAAGCTGTTTTTGAGTCTGTTCGTCCGTGTTCTCAGACTTCTGAATCTCCTGCCCGATGGAAGAAGTTGGAAAAGTGAGTAAGCCGGGTGGGAGGGATCCTTGATTATGCTGCCTGCTTTCCCTCGGCAGCGGGAGGTGTAGATGGTGTAGAGCTGAGACGGTTTGCTCCGTGCCTGACACTTTGGCGGCATATGGTAAGTCAGGGTCCGGAACTTGTAAAGCAGGGGTTGTTGCTGACTGGGTCTGTGTTCTGTTGAAGCCAATTCCAGAGCGTTTTTTTTAAGAGTTCTGAGTGGGGCGGCTTTGGTGGCAAAACCAACAATGTGATTCATGCAGTATCCTACCAATCCTATGAATTAACGACGTGAACTTACATTGCGGGCAGGGGAAATTTTACGATAGTGTATGTGCATTTCTGCGCAATCTCCCTTTCACCGTGGGTGATAACGGTTCCCAAATAGAGTCCCTCATTATTTGGGCCTTTTTTTGGCGTTTACTTTACATCCGATGGAATGGAGCAAGTCTAGCAGTTCGGCTCGCAGAGCCACGTGCTCGTCCTTGGTGTGGGTTTTCAGGAGCAGGTCCTCAACATATTGCACTAGGCATTCGGGACGGGAGAATCTGGAGAGACCAGCAGCTAATTGTCTGTAGAAAATGGAAGTGGAGTTGTGGTAACCGTGTGGGAGACACGTCCATGTGCACTGCTGACCTTAGAAAGTAAAAGCAATTTGATGTTTAAAAGCGGGGTCGAGGGGAATGGGCCAGAAACCATTGCTAATATTTAGCACTGTGAAATATTTCGCTTGCACTCCCTGTTTAAGCATGGTGGCGGGACACTTGGGAACAGTGGTGGCTGTCAAAGAGTGACTTTATTCAATTAGCGGTAATCAATTGTGAGGCGCCATAAGCTATCTGTTTTTTTTAACTGGTCAAATCGGAACAATGTTGGTGGACGCAGCGGGTCGAATTACACCTTGTTTCAATAAACTGTTTATTATCTCGGATATGACGTTCTCAACCAGCTAGCGAAAGCCGTACTGTTTCTGTTGTTTAGGGTCTGGTCCTTAATTGCTAACGTCTCCAAATATTTAACCGAAATTGTGTTTGTGAGCGGCAAAGAAATAGTTGTGTTTGTTGAGCACCTCCCTGATGGTCGTGTCAATGCTAATTGCTGAAGGATTGTACCAATACTCTCCCACTGAGCAAATCCTATTTACATAATCACCTACTGAAATATTTGGAGGGGCTCCGTTGTTATTGTAGACATCTGCCTCACACCTATTTACGAGGTCAAATGAGAGGTTGCTCGCGTTTATGAAATCCATTCCTAAAATGCACTCTGCGGTTGGGAGCACTTCGACTAGAACGACAGAGTGTTTAGTGGCTATGGTTCCTAGATGGACAGGTACAAGGGCTGGAACGCATCCTTCCTGCATATGCCCTGTAAATCCGCTTCGTGTGATGGTATCCGGAATTGGAAAGGGGATTGCGATGAATAGGGTGGACGAATACAGCGTGGTCCGGGAGCTTCCTGTGTCCCAGACTGACACCGAACATTGTCTGTGACTACCGGCCCATTTAGGGATGCCGGTCACCGGCCGCCGAGGGAGTTATAGGCCAGACCATCTGCGCTGGCATTTATGGCATGCACGGTACGAGCCTTGCCTTCTCGCTGGCGTGGGTGGCGATCGTGGTCGGCCCTATTGTTTCTCGGCGGGGGAGGGGGGGGGGGGCTTTAGAGCGTTCTTGTGTCTCTGGTATTTGTTATAAAAGCTGTGTCCATTCGCGGGGGAAGTGTCCCGATTGCCCACAGTTATAAAATGAACCTAGAGGTGCGTGTGGCGGACATCATGCTCTGCTCTAATGCTCTCTGGGGTATTGTTCACCTGGATGCTGTTTCTCCCCTGCCCTCATTTGTCCATTCGCGTTCCTGACTAGTCCTGACTGGGTGCACGGTACCTTCTTCGACATTCCCTTCCTGCAGCAACTGTTCCCATGCCCGTGAGAGACGCCGAAGTAACCATGCTTCGTTATGCGTCTGCTCTGCTCGGTTGTAGTTTATGCAAGCCTTACTACCTGCTTCTGTGATATGCGAAACTAAAATGCGGGACCTTTTAGTAATGTCCTCAGCATTGAGGTTAGCGCTGTTTAAATCCCCGAATACTGCCTTGAAATGTATCCATAGGCGACCAGCAAAGCCAGTCGGATGTTCCCCTTTCTTCTGCCTACATTTGTTCAAGCCTCAACTTGCCCTTAGTGTTGGGTGGGGTTCCTGGGTTATGGGGATAGGGTGGATATGTGGACCTTCGGTAGAGTGCTCTTTCGACGAGCCGGTGCAGACTCGATGGACCTCCTTCTGAACTGTAAATTCTATGATAATCTATGATAATTATGATCAGGATCCCATTTATTGTGTCGGAAAGCGACCTGCATGGCGTCTTTCATTTCGTCTCAGGTCCCCCTCCTACATTTTGGCGTTCAGGTCGAGCTGATCGTACGGATTGGCCAAGGCTCATCACTATTAATTTGACCTATTGCGTTCTATCTAGTCCGCACATAACCTTCTGTTGGCGCCCTTCTCAAATAAACTATGTGGGTCTGCACTGGGCTCAAATGTGGTGATGTTATTGCCGGCGTTCCTTAAACGGTGACCGTGAACGGGGTGGTGTAGGTAGGAGCGGGGCCTGGAGTATTCCCTATTATTTTCTCCATTGTGAACTCTCGAGCAGTGGTTAGCAGGGCGGAGCTGCTTAATGGCAGTTCCGAGGCGATTTGCATACGTGCAATGCGATCAGCGAGATTTGAAGGTGTATCTGTGCAAGAGACCCGAGGTTTTCGAGTGAAGGCAAGCATCCAGCAGAGAGCAGCAGAGCGGAGCTACTGATTGGCTGTTCTGGGGAGATTTGCATACGTGCAGTGCGGTCAGCGTAATTTGAAGGCGGTGTGTGAAGGGGCTGTTGTCAAATGAAAGTAAAACCCGAAACACTTCCTCAGTGTTCCCCTCACCACCCCCTCCTCTAACCAAAAAAAACAACAGTGGTTGTCGGGAAGGTAAGGTTATCTCTTTAAGAACTTACCTTGAAGGGTGACATCACAGCAAAGCAGTGACCTGGCTGGCTGGTAAGGAAAGTGCTCCAATTAGCAGTAGCTTGGAGAAATTTAACTCTTCGTGTGTTGGTGAGTATTGTGATTGGTAAGTAAAACCTTTATTCCTTTCACTGGTTACTTATTTGATATTATATTTGTAGTCAGTTAAGGTAAAGGGTCAAAATGGCAGGAGATCCCAGACCCGTGTTCTGCTCCTCGTGCGCAATGTTGGAGTTCAGGGACGCGGCCGATGCCCCTGACTCCTTCATGTGCGGGAAGTGTGTGTCCAGCTGCAGCTCCTGTTAGACCGCATGACGGTTCTAGAGCTGCATATGGACTCACGTTGGAGCATCCGCGATGCTGAAGAGGTCGTGGATAGCACGTTCAGTGAGTTGGTCACACCGCAGGTTAGAATTGGCGAGGGAGACAGGGAATGGGTGACCAAAAGGCAGACAAAAATCAGGAAGGCAGTGCAGGTGTCCCCTGCGGTCATCTCCCTCCAAAACAGGTATACCGTTTTGGATACTGTTGGGGGAGATGACTCACCAGGGGAAGGCAGTAGTAGCCAGGCACATGGCACCGTAGCTGGCTCTGCTGCACAGAACTGCGGAAAACAGACTGGCAGGGCTATAGTCATAGGGGATTCAATCGTAAGGGGAGTAGACAGGCTTTTCTGCGGTCGAAAACGAGACTCCCAAATGGCATGTTGCCTCCCGGGTGCACTGGGCAGGGATGTCTGAGATCGGCTGCAGGACATACTGAGGGGGGAGGGGGAACAGCCAGTTGTCGTGATGCATATAGGCACCAACGATATAGGGAAAAACGGGATGAGGTCCTACAATCAGAGTTTAGGGAGTTAGGAGATAAATTAAAAAGTAGCACCTCAAAGGTAGTAATCTCAGGATTACTACCAGTGCCACGAAACAGTCAGAACTGTTGGAACATTGGAAACAGTTCTGTGGGCGGTGGAACATTACAAATCGGATGGTCTACACCTGTGCAGGACTGTAAACAATGTCCTCGGGGTGCTTGTGCTAACACTGTTGGGGAGATTTTAAACTAATGTGGCTGGGGGCTCGGTACCAGATTAGGAAGTTAGAGGTCAGTAAAGAATCAGCAACTAAAGCCAGTAAGGTACTGGACAATAAACTAAATATGACTAAGGTGAAGAGAGGACAGTGAAGATATGATGATCGCAAAGGGGCAGGTGGTCTAAGGTGCATTTATTTTAATGCGAGAAGTGTAGCAGGTAAGGTAGATGAATTTAGGACTTGGATTAGTCCCTGGGAATATGATTTTATTCGTATTGCTGAGACTTGGTTCAGGGATGGGCAAGACTGGCTACTAAATATGCCAGGGTCTAGATGCTTTAGGAGGGATAGAGACGGAGGTAAAGGGGTGGCGGAATTGCATTACTGTTCAGAAATGATATCACAGCAGTGCTTAAGGAGGGCACGATGGAGGATTCGAGCCCTCAGGCAATATGGATAAAGCTAAGAAATAGGAAGAGTGCAGTAACTGTTGGGATTTTACTATATGCTTCCCAAAAGCGAGCGTGAAGTCGAGGTACAAATATGTCGACAGATTACAGAACAATGTAGCAGCAATAGGGTGGATGTGATGGGAGATTTTAACTTCCCCAATATTGAATGGGACTCATGTAGTGTTGGAAGCGGTGATGGAGTAGAATTTGTAAGGAGCATCCAGGAGAGTTTTTTAGAGCAGTATGTAAAGTGTCCAACTCGGGAAGTGGCCATACTGGACCTGGTATTGGGGAATGATCCCGGCCAGGTGGTTGAAGTTTCTGTCGGAGATTACTTTGCGAATAGCGATCACACTTCCGTAAGTTTTAGGATACTCATGGACAAAGACGGGAGTGGTCCTCAAGGAAGAATGCTAATTTGGGTAAAGGCCAACTATAACAAGATTCGGCAGCAGCTCGGGAATGTGGATTGGGAGCAGCTGTTTAAAGGTAAATCCTCATTTGAAATGTGAGAGTCTTTTAAGCAAAGGTTGATTAGAGTGCAGGACAGAAACGTTCCTGTGAAAATGGGTGATAGAAATGGCAATTTTAGGGAACCATGGATGACGTGTGGAATTGTGAAACTACCTAAGATGAAAAAGGAAGCATATGTAAGATCGAGGCGACTCAAAACTGATGACGCTTTGGAGGAATATCGGGAAAGTAACAGAAATCTCAAACGTGCAATAAAGAGTGCGAAATATGAAATATCTTTGGCCAACAGGGTTAAGGAAACTCCCAAAGCCGTTTATTCGTATATATGGAGCAAGTGGGTAACTAGAGAAAGGATTTTTCCTCTCAAAGACAAAAGAGAGAATTTATGCGTGGAGTCAGAGGAAATGAGTGAGCTTCTAATGAGTAGTTTGCATTGGTATTCACCAAGGTGAGGGACATGATGGATGTTGAGGCTAGGGATGGATGTTTAAATACTCTAGATCATGTCGGCATAAGTAAGATAGAAGTTCTGGGTATTCTAAAAGGCATTGAGGTGGACAAGTCCCCAGGACCGGATGGGATCTATCCCAGGTTACTGAAGGAACCGAGGGACGAAATAGCTGGGGCCTTAACAGATATTTTTGCAGCATCCTTGAGCATGGGTGACGTCCCGGAGGACTGTGGAATTGCTAATGCTGTGCCTTTGTTTAAGAAGTGTAGCAGGGATAATCCAGGGAATTATAGACCTGTGAGCTTGACGTCAGTGGTAGGCAAACTGTTGGAGAAGATACTGAGGGATAGAATCTATTCATATTTGGAAGAAAATAGGCTTACCAGTGATAGGCAGCATGGTTTTGTGCAGGGAAGGCCATGTCTTATAAACCTAATAAAATTCGTTGAGGAAGTGACAAAGTTAATTGATGAGGGAAGGGCTGTCGATGTCATATACATGGACTTCAGTAAAGCATTTGATAACGTTTCCCATGACAGGTTGAAGGAAAAAGTGAAGTCGTATGGGGTTCAGGGTGTACTAGCTTGATGGATAAAGAACTGGATGGGCAACAGGAGACAGAGCGTAGTGATGGAAGGAAGTGTCTCAAAATGGAGAAGGGCGACAAGTGGTGTTCCATAGGGATCCGTGCTCGGACCACTGCTGTTTGTGATATACATAAATGACCTGGAGGAAGGTATAGGTGGTCTGATTAGCAAGTTTGCAGATAACACTAAGACTGGTGGAGTTGCAGATAGCGAGGCGGACTGTCAGAGAATACAGCAAAATACAGATAGATTGGAGATTTGGGCAGAGAAATGGCAAATGGAGTTCAATACAGGCAAATGCGTGGTGATGCATTTTAAAAGATCTAACTCAAGAGCCGACTATATGGTCAATGGACGGGTCCTGGGGAAAATTGATGTCCAGAGAGATCTGGGAGTTCAGGTCCAATTGTACCCGGAAGGTGGCAACGCAGTTTGATAGAGTGGTCAAGAAGGCGTACAGCATGCTTGCCTTCATTGGACGGGGTATTGTGGACACGAGTCAGCTGGGCATGTAACAGTGTTTTCGGTGTTTGGTTAGGCCACTTTTGAAATAATGCGTGCAGTGCTGGACGCCACATTACCAGAAGGATGTGGATCCTTTAGAGAGGGTGCAGAGGAGGTTCACCAGGGTGTTTCCTGATATGGAAGGTGCAATCTATGAAGAACGGTTGAGTAGATTTGAATTGTTTTCGTTGGTAAGACGGAGGTTGAGGGGAGACCTGATTGAGGTATACAAAATTACGAGAGGTATGGACAGTGCAGGTAGGAACAAGCTTTTTCCAAGTGTGGGGGTGTCAGTTACAAGTGGTCACGATTTCAAGATGAGAGGGGCAAAGTTTAAGGGAGATGTGCGTGGAAAGTTTTTTACGCAAAGGGTGGTGGGTGCCCGGAATGCTTTGCCAGCGGAGGTGGTAGAGGCGGGTACGATAGCACCATTTAAGATGCATCTGGACAGATATCTGAACAGGTCGGGAACAGAGAGAAGTAGACCTTGGTAGATAGGCAACAGATTTAGATAAAGGATCTGGATAGGCGCAGGCTGGGTGGGGCGAAGGGCCTGTTCCTGTGCTGGAATTTTCTTTGTTCTTTGTTCTTGTATTCATGGGTACCAGGGCGGTTTCACGACTCGCTGGGCTTTGGGGTTTGGGGTGACCTGTGCAACCGGGCATGCTTGAGCGGCTGGTGCATTTCTTGCAGGAATGGGTGGCGGTTGCTTCCGACTTTCGGGTCTGTCCATATACATTTGCACGTTTTCCTGTCATTCTCTCCAATCAGCCATCTCCCCCCTCTGTACCTGCTGTCCCGAGGGTTCCTGTCACTCTCCCATCCAGCCATATCTCCCTACTATGTCCCTAATGTTCCGAAGGTTCTTGTCACTCTCCCCAATCAGCCATGTCTCCCTCCTCGGTCCCTGCTGTCCCTAGGGTTCCTGTCAATCTCCCCATCCAGCCATCTCTCCCTCCTCTATCGCTGCTGTCCCGAAGGTTCCTGTAACTCTCCCCAATCAGCCATCTCTCCCTCCTCTGTCCCTGCTGTCCCGAAGGTTCATGCCACTCTCCCCATCAGCCATCTCTCCCTCCTCTGTCCCTGCTCTCCCGAAGTTTCCTGTCACTGTCCCCAATCAGCCATCTCTCCCTCCTCTGACCCTGCTGTCCCGAAGGTTCCTATCATTGTCCCCAATCAACCATCTCTCCCTCCTCTGTCGCTGATGTCCCGAAGGCTCCTGTATCTCTTCCCAATCAGCTATCTCTCTCTCCTCTGTTCCTGCTCTCTCGAAGGTTCCTGTAACTCTCCCCAATCAGCCATCTCTCCCTCCTCTGTCTCTGTTGTCCCTATCGTTCCTGTCACTCTCCACAATCAGCCATGTCTCCCTCCTCTGTCTCTGCTGTCTCAAAGGTTACAGAGGGACATAGATAAGCTGCAGAGCTGGGCTGAGAGGTGGCAAATGGAGTTTAATGTGGAGAAGTGTGAGGTGATTCACTTTGGAAAGAATAACAGGAATGCGGAATATTTGGCTAATGGTAAAATTCTTGGTAGTGTGGATGAGCAGAGGGATCGGTGTCCATGTACATAGATCCCTGAAAGTTGCCACCCAGGTTGATAGGGCAGTGAAGAAGGCCTATGGTGTGTTGGCCTTTATTGGTAGAGGGATTGAGTTCCGGAGCCATGAGGTCATGTTGCAGTTGTACAAAACTCTAGTACGGCCGCATTTGGAGTATTACGTACAGTTCTGGTCGCCTCATTATAGGAAGGACGTGGAAGCTTTGGAACGGGTGCAGAGGAGATTTACCAGGATGTTGCCTGGTATGGAGGGAAAATCTTATGAGGAAAGGCTGATGGACTTGAGGTTGTTTTCGTTTGAGAGAGGAAGGTTAAGAGGTGACTTAATAGAGGCATATAAAATGATCAGAGGGTTAGATAGCGAGAGCCTTCTCCCGCGGATGGAGGTGGCTAGCACGAGGGGACATAGCCTTAAATTTAGGGGTAATAGATATAGGACAGAGGTCAGAGGTGGGTTTTTTACGCAAAGACTGGTGAGGCCGTGGAACGCCCTATCTGCAACAGTAGTGAACTCGCCAACATTGAGGGCATTTAAAAATTTATTGGAAAAGCATATGGATGATAAGGGCATAGTGTAGGTTAGATGGCCATTAGTTTTTTTTCCATGTCGGTGCAACATCGAGGGCCGAAGAGCCTGTACTGCGCTGTATCGTTCTATGTTCTATGTTCTCAGGTTCCTGTCACTCTCCCCAATCAGCCATCTCTCCCTCCTCTGTCCCTGCTGTCACGAAGGTTCCTGTAATTGTCCGCAATCAACCATCTCTCCCTCCTCTGTCGCTGCTGTCCCGAAAGCTCCTGTATCTCTTCCCAATCAGCCATCTCTCCCTCCTCTGTCCCTGCTCTCCCGAAGTTTTCTGTCACTGTCCCCAATCAGCCATCTCTCCCTCCTCTGACCCTGTTGTCCCGAAGGTTCCATCATTGTGTCCAATCAACCATCTCTCCCTCCTCTGTCGCTGCTGTCCCGAAGGCTCCTGTATCTCTTCCCAATCAGCTATCTCTCTCTCCTCTGTTTCTGCTCTCTCGAAGGTTCCTGTAACTCTCCCCAATCAGCCATCTCTCCCTCCTCTGTCTCTGTTGTCCCTATCGTTCCTGTCACTCTCCACAATCAGCCATGTCTCCATCCTCTGACCCTGCTGTCTCAAAGGTTCCTGTCACTCTCCCCAATCAGCCATCTCTCCCTCCTCTGTCCCTGCTGTCCCGAAGGTTCCTGCCATTGTCCCCAATCAACCATCTCTCCCTCCTCTGTCGCTGCTGTCCCGAAGGTTCCTGTAACTCTCCCCAATCAGCCATCTCTCCCTCCTCTGTCCCTGCTGTCCCGAGGGTTCCTGTAACTATCCCCAATCAGCCATCTCTCCCTCCTCTGTCCCTGCTGCCCCTAAGGTTCCTGTAACTCTCCCAAATCAGCCATCCCTCCCTCCTCTTCCCTACTGTCCCGAAGGTTCCTGTAACTCTCCCCAATCAGCCATCTCTGTCCCTGCTGTCCCGAAAGTTCATGTCACTCTCCCCAATTAGCAACCTCACCCTCCTCTGTCCCTGGTGTCCCGAAGATTCCTGTCACTCTGACCAATCATCCATCTCTTCCTCCTCTGTCCCTACTGTCCCAAAGGTTCATGTCACTCTCCCCATTCAGCCATCTCTGCTTCCTCTGTCCGTGCTATCCCGAATGTTCCTGTAACTCTCCCCAATGAGCCATCTCTGCCTCCTCTGTCCGTGCTATCCCGAATGTTCCTGTAACTCTCCCCAGTCAGCCATCTCTCCCTCCTCTGTCCCTGCTGTCCCGAAAGTTCCTGTCACTGTCCCCAATTAACCATCTCTCCCGCCTCGGTCCCTGCTGTCCCGAAGGTTCCTGTCACTGTCCCCAATCAACCATTCCTCCCTCCTCTGTCCCCGCTCTCCGGAAGTTACACATCAATCCATCCATTTTGAACCGGTAGTAACGTCTGCAACCTTTCTATCTCTCACTGGCACTTGCTCAACGACGCTTTGCCTTTGCTTCTTCGTGGACGGGTAGAGCGCTCTGAACGCTGCCTGTAAATCGGCACATTTGCCTCTTTGCTGAGTGACCTTTTGTTCGGTCTCCTTTCTTACCAAGATTGGACGTTGTGTGTCCTCGTAGTCCTTGTCGTACTGGGTCTGGAAGCTGTGAAGTTGGATCATACTGGATTTGTGGGCGCGTTTAATTTCCCTATTCCCTATTTCCCTATTCTTGGCGGTCAATCCCTCGCGGAGATTCTCACCATTTTTCCTATTGGCCTCCTTCGCTATAACTGACTGCGTCATTTCCTATTCATTGAGCCAATCAGCGCACTATGGCATTTGGCTTCTTAAACTTTGTCGCATTATTCTTGTAAATGTTACACAAACCTTCCCACCAAGCTTGTCCTATCTTCCCTGGACCTGAATCGGTGATCGCACAAAAATTAACCCACAGCAGCCATGCTTTCCACTTTAAGTACTTCCTCAACACGCTCCCATACGGGACTCTGCTCTGACACATCGACTACTTTAACCTGGATTTACTGCTGCCGATCCATCTTCTTCTCTTACAATTGCGCTGCCATCTGTTCCTTGGCTTAATTAGGAACAGGGGGAATAGGGAGTCGATCGAACAATGGGTACGGCTGATGGCTATATTCCGGTTCACAATCCCTCTGGATTTGCGTGCAAGTCTGTAAGGTTTACTCTATCCTTCCCTGTTAGTTACGGATGCGGTTTGTGTACACTTCCGAATTTCGGTTATTTGGACAATACGAAACTTGCGCTGGTGGTTCGCTTCATTTTTTCCAATTCAAACTCAAAGTTCTGGGATCGGAGTAAGAAAGTCACTTCTAGTCGAATCCTACCAGAGTCGCCAGTAAATGTTGTTTTTTTACTTGAACCACCAGACGCGAGTATGTTTCTTGTCTTGGACAAATGACCACACAACCAGTATCTTGGTACAAATATAATTTATGATTAGACACAGGCTTGGTGCTATGCGGAATAATCTACACGCGGCTACTTAGTAAACTACGCCTAACAACTAAAATGTCCTTTACTTAACATCTTAGTGACCGGCATTGAGCAGGGTAGACAAGCCCTTCATCTGGGTCCTCACATGTGTTGGCTGGAAGTTGAAGACTTGGTTGCGGTTCGTCCTTCAGGGAGCGATCGTGGGTTTTTGCACTTGGATGGTTGATAACCTGCAGTTAGTCGGAGCAGAAGACGGTGCCAAATGAGGCCTAATACTGGCTGCGCAGTTCTACTTATCCCTCGACATTTCGCGCTCATTTCGGCGGTCACAACTCAGGATCCAATGGATCGATACGGTTTTGATCACCCGAATCAATTCTGGCCAATTAGGGCTGGTATCTCTATGGTTTGGGCGGGTCCTAGCTAGTCTGTTCAAGGCACCTATGCACTCCAACATACGGTAAATAGGTGCCCACGAGTCACTACGTTTCGATCTGAGTCAAATTGTAGTGGGGAATTCGGTTATTGACGTGTGAGTTTATGTTAGGTCTGGTTTCCCTTTGCACAATCAACAGGGACTGTGTACCGTCTGTGTCGCAACCTGACCATAATTCCCATTATCCTTTGCGGCCGAGAGTTTTAGAGTGTCGCAGGGGATCTTATTGAAACTTACAGGATACTGTGAAGCATTGATAGAGTTGACGTGGTGAGGATGTTTCCACTTGTTGGAAAAACCTGAACCATAGGACACAATCGCAGATTAAAGGGACATAAGAACATAAGAACATACGAATTAGGAGCAGGAGTACGCCATCTGGCCCCTCGAACCTGCTCCGCTCTTCAATGAGATCATGGCTAATCTTCTGTGGACTCAGCTCCACTTTCCGGCTGGAACTCCATAACCATTAACCTTTTATTCTTCGAAAAATGGTCTATCTTTATCTTTAAAACATTGAATGAAAGAGCCTCAACTGCTTCACTGGGCAAGGAATTCAATAGATTAACAACCCTTCGGGTGAAGAAGTTCCTCCTAAACTCAGTCCTAACTCTACTTCCCCTTATTTTGAGGCAATGCCCACTAGTTCTGCTTTCACCCGCCAGTGAAAACAACCTGCCCGCGTCTATCCTATCTATTCACTTCATAATTTTGTATGTTTCGATAAGATCCCCCCTCATCCTTCTAAATTCCAAAAGGTACAGTCCAAGTCTACTCAACCACTTATGGCAATGCATTTATCATTTTAATAATTATCCCTTTTGCTGTTTTTCCTACAAAAATGGAGACCTCACATTTGTCAACATTTTATTCCATCTGCCAGACCAGAGGCCATTCACTTAACCTATCCAAATCCCTCTGCAGAATTCCGGTATCCAATGCACTTTTTGCTTTACCACTCATCTTAGTGTCATCTGCAAACCTGGACACATTGCACTTGGTCCCAAACTCCAAATCATCTGTGTAAATTGTGAACAATTGTGGATCCAACACTGATCCCTGAAGGACACCACTAGCTACTGATTGCCAAAAAGAGAAACAGCCATTAACGCCACTCTTTGCTTTCTATTAATTAACCAATCCTATATCCATGCTATTACTTTACCATTAATGCCTTGCATCTGTATCTGATGCAGCAAACTTTTGTGTGGCACCTTGTTAAAGGCTTTGTGGAAATCCAGATATACAACATCCATTGGCTCCCCTTTATCTACAGCGCTGAAAATGTCCTCAAAAAAAGCCACTAAATTAGTTCGGCACGGCCTGCTCTTTATGAACTCCTGCTGTGTCTGCCCAATGGGACAATTTCCATCCAGATGACTCGCGTTTTCTTCCTTGACGATACATTCCAGCATCTTCCCTACTACCGCAGTTAAGCTCACTAGCCTCTAATTACCCGCTCTCTGCCTACCTCCTATTTTAAACCCTGGTGTCACGTTTGCTAATTTACAATCCACCGGGACCACCCCAGAGTCTAGTGAATTTTGGTAAATTATCACTAGTGCATTTGCAATTTCCCTACCCATCTCTTTTAGCACTCTGGGATACATCCCATCACGGCCAGGAGACTTGCCTACCTTTAGCCCCATTAGCTTGACCATCACCATCTCCTTAGTGATAACAATCAACTCAAGGTCATCACCTGTCAAAGCCTTATTTCTATCAGGTACTGGCATGCTATTAATGTATTCCACTGTGAAGACCGACCCAAAAAACCATTTCAGTTCCTCAGCCATTTCCTTAGCTCCCATTAATAAATCTCACTTCCCGTCCTCTAAAGGACCAATACTTACCTTAGCCACTCTTTTTCTGTTTTATAACATTTTTAGTAGCTTTCCGTTACCCCCTAAAGACTTCCCAGTCCTCTTGTCTCCCACTGATCTTTGCCAATTTGTATGCCTTTTCCTTCAATTTGATACACTCCCTTATTTCAATTCTTTAAAAGAGAGATGAGGATTGTTTTCAGCCAGAGGGTGGTAAATCGATGGAACTCTTTGCTGCATATTGCCGTGGAGGCCAAATCACAGAGATAGTCCGATTCTTTATTAATAAGTGTATCAGGGAGTATGTGGAGAAGACAGAAGAATGGGATGGGAACAAATATCAGCCATGATTAAATGGTGGAACAGAATCGATCGGCCGAGTGGCCTAATACTGCTCCATTGTCTTATGGACTTATGGTCTTATAAATAACAGGAAAAAAGTGAAGAATTTAACAGCGATGACTGAATTGTGTTAACACAACTGAATCACACCTGTAAACCCTCTACCTGTTTAAAAATGTCCTCCAGACACCATTAACATTAATGTTCCACTTGGAACAGGACACACTACCGCAAGCTGATGCTGCAATGCACGGACACTCTTGAACCTATCTACATTTCCTTTTGCTCAAATTATCTTTCTGTTACATGTTCAATTAGAAATTGTCATTGTGCAATAAATTGTATAACAAATGCCTGCTGTGACAAATGGGGCATGCTGTAATTACAAACAGTCGGCATTGGCGACGCTGCAATACCAACACACATCATGCACTGACTTCTCACTATGGTCACACAGACAGATTAGTTTTAACATGGAGAGATGGTAGACCACTGTATGAATGATGTTCTTATGACTTTCAGTCAACACTTCTTCAACACGTGTCTGGATTTGAAGCCAGGAATCCTTCATGAACAATATCGTAAAGCATAACAGAACTGGTAATAGTCAAATGGAATACCTCATGTTAGATTCTATTCACAGGAAAACAATTAAATATCAGGTTTTAGGTTCTGCACGTAATAGGCTTGGAATCAATAAGACAATAAAACATACGAACGGAGTCCTCAAAGAATCCTCATATGACAAGCTCTTCAGTCCAGGGTTCATTCTTGTGACCCTCCCAACCACTAACACGGTGGTCCGCGCAGATTCACTCCCTCCCCTCTCTCACTCTCCCTGTGCAGATTCACTCCCTCACGACACTCACTGCCCTGTGCAGATTCACTACATCCCATCACTCACTGCCCTGTGCAGAGTCACTCCCATCACTCACTGACCTGTGCAGATTCACTCCCTCCCATCACTCACAGTCCTGTGCAGATTCACTCGCATCACTCACTGCCCTGTGCAGATTCACTCCCATCGCCCACTGCCCTGTACAGATTTACTCGCTCCCATCACTCATTGCCCTGTGCAGATTCACTCCCTCTAATCATTCACTACCCTGTGCAGATTCACTCCCTCCCATCATTCACTGCCCTGTGCAGATTCACTACTTCCCATCACTTATTAGAACATAGAACATTACAGAGCAGTACTGGCCCTTCGGCCCTCGATGTTGCGCCGACCGTGAAACCATCTGAAGCCTATCTGACCTACACTATTCCATTTTCATCCATATGTCTATCCAGTGACCACTTAAATGCCCTTAAATTTGGCGAGTCTACGACTGTTGCAGGCAGGGCGCTCCACACCCCTACTACTCTCTGAGTAAAGGAACTGCCTCTGTTATCTGTCCTACATCTACCACCCCTCAATTTAAAGCTGTCTCCTCGTGTTGCTCATCACCATCCGATGAAAGAGACTCACTGTCCACCCTATCTATCCATTTGACTATCTTATATGTCTCTATTAAGTCACCTCTCAGCCTTCTCCTCTCTAACAAAAACAACCTCAAGTCCCTGAGCCTTTCCTTGAAAGACCTTCCCTCCATACCAGGCAACGTCCTAGTACGAGGATTGCCCTGTGCAGATTCACTCCCGCCAATCGCGAAATGCCCTCTGCAGATTCACTCCCTCCCATCATTCACTGCCCTGTGCAGATGCACACTCTCCCATCACTCACTGCATTGTACAGATTAACTCCCTCCCATCACTCTCTGCCCTGTGCAGATTCACTCCCTCCCATCATTCACTGCCCTTTGCAGATTCAATCCCTCCCATCACACACTGCCTTGTACAGATTCACTCCCTCGCATCACTCAATGCCTTGTGCAGACTCCCTCCTTCCCATCACCCACTGACCTGTGCAGATTCACTCACTCCCATCACTCACTGACCTGTGCATATTCACTACACCCTATCACTCACAGCCATATGCAGATTCAATCCCTCCCATCACTCACTGCCCTGCGCAGATTCACTCCCTCCCATCACTCACTGCTCTGTGCAGATTCACTCCCTCCCATCACTCACTGCCCTGTGCTGATTCACTCCCTCCCATTACTCTCTGTCATATGCAGATTCACTCCCTCCCATCACTCACTGCCCTTTGCTGATTCACTCCCTCCCATTACTCTCTGCCCTCTGCAGATTTACACCGCCCCATCATTCACTGCCCTGTGCAGATTCACGCCCTCCCATCACACACTGCCCTTTACAGATTCACTTCCTCCAATCACTCTCTGCCCTGTATAGACTCCCTGCCTCCCTTCACTCACTGACTTGTGCATATTCACTCCCTCCCATTACTCACTGCCATATGCAGATTCACTCCATCCCATCACTCACTGCCCTGTACTCATTCATTCCCTCCCATTACTCACTGTTCTGTGCAGATTCGCTTCCTCCCATCACTCACTGCCCTGACCAGGTTCACTCCCATCACTCCCTGCCCTGTGCAGATTCACTCCCTCCCATCACTCACTGCCATGTGCATATTCACTCCCTCCCATCACTCACTGCCATATGCAGATTCACTCCATCCCATCACTCTGCCC
Source organism: Scyliorhinus canicula (assembly GCF_902713615.1). Classification (NCBI taxonomy): domain Eukaryota; kingdom Metazoa; phylum Chordata; class Chondrichthyes; order Carcharhiniformes; family Scyliorhinidae; genus Scyliorhinus; species Scyliorhinus canicula. The sequence goes on from NW_024055728.1 coordinate 875,169, forward strand.
TGTGCTGATTCACTCCCTCCCATTACTCACTGTTCTGTGCAGATTCTCTTCCTCCCATCACTCACTGCCCTGACCAGGTTCACTCCCATCACTCTCTGCCCTGTGCAGATTCACTCCCTCCCATCACTCACTGCCATGTGCAGATTCACTCCCTCCCATCACTCACTGCCCTGTGCAGACTCCCTTCTTCCCATCGCCCACTGCCCTGTGCAGATTCAATCCCTCCCATCACTCACTGACCAGTGATGATTCACTCACTCCATCACTCACTAACCTGTGCATATTCACTCCCTTCCATCACTCACTGCCATATGCTGATTCACTCCCTCCCATTACTCACTGTTCTGTCCAGATTAACCCACTCCCATCACTCACTGCCCTGTCCAGATGCACTCGTTCCCAGCACTCACTGCTCTGTGCAGATTCTATTCCTCCCATCAATCACTGCCCTGTGCAGATTCACTCCCATAACTCACTGCCCTGTGCAGATTCACTCCCACCCATCACTCACTGTCCTGCACAGATTTACCCCCCCCCCCCATCACTCACTGCTCTATGCAAATTCATTCACTCCCATCACTTCTTGACCTGTGTAGATTGACTCCCTCCCATCACTCACTGCACTGTGAAGGTTTACTCCCTCCCATCGCTCTGCACTGTGCAGGTTCACTCCCTCCCATCACTCACTGCCCTGTGAAGATTCACACCCTCCAATCACTCACTGACCTGTCCAGATTCTCTCCCTCCCATCACCCACTGCCCTGCGCAGATTTATTCCCATCACGCACTGCCCTGTGAAGATTCACTCCTTCTCATCGCTCACTGCCCTGTGACGATTCACTCCGTCCCATCACTGACTGCCCTGTGAAGATTCACTCCCTCCCATCATTTACTGCTCTGTGCAGATTCACTCACTCCCATCCCTCACTGCCCTGTGCAGATTCTCTCCCTCCCATCACTCACTGCCCTATGCTGATTCACTCCCACCCGTCACTCACTGCCCTCTGAAGATTCACTCCCTTCCATCACTCATTGCCCTGTGCAGATACAGTCACTCCGTCCAAATCCCAGGCCTGCATATAATTATTCCAATTCTCTCCCTGTATCCCTCTCATTCCCTGGCCTTTTCAGGCTCCCTCCCTCCCTTAAACTGTCTGTCCTGTACACATTCTCTGTTCTAACTATCAATATCATGCCCTACTAAGCCAGCAGTTGAAAATTGGAATCGAAAAGATATGTTAGACGTGTTTGTCTTGAACACCGGACATGAGGTAATTGGACAGAGACTGGAGGGAATATTCCTAAAAAACCTTCTGGGCCAGACAGCGGAAGACGAGGAATTGTGTGTTCAACTGTCAATCTCAGGAATCCTCAAGAATTGGGAGAGTTTCGGTATAACGGCGAGTTATGAATCTGTTGTGTAATACTGAGAAATAAATCACCTAGGCCATGGCAGGGTTTGATTCTCCTACAATCCGCCTGCTCCAATCTTAACCATCACATTAGACCCCATCATTGGTTACTCTATTAAACCTGGGAAACATACACTAATTGATAAAGAATGAATGAAAACAATGGTTGATCACTCTCTAATTGTGAAAGTCAGTATTTTCCCGAGGAGAAACCCGAGAGGGTACAGAAGGGAACCAAAAGGACCATTCTCCCCAACGACACCAGCGGGAGCTTATAGTTATCCAGTTATGGCAGTCAGATCCCCTCAATAATTTAAATAGACACGTAACACAATATATAATTGTTTCACAGCCCATGACTTCCCGGATACCATCATTTCAGTTGTTGTGAAGTCTTCAGTCGAAACAGGCAGAAAGGTCATGGCTTTTTAGTATATAGCAGCGAGATTTCTTGTAATTAATAAACTTAAAACGTGAAAGATAATTGGTACTCGTAGCCATTTCTAAATGCGTATTATTGAGAAAAGTATAAAGATTTATAGATGTATTCTGTAAACGTTGGACTGAAAATAATCAGATACTTGTCATGGTGATTCGATTGAAAAAAAAAAAGTCTAGTTAATTGTGAGCCGAAATCTGCTGTTCAATTTATTGTGTTATTATTGGATGGTCAGGAATTACTGACTATATTTAAAAGAAAAATCTTGTTATGATTACTGTCTGAACAATATTTTGAATACGCCTGTGATTGTGGAATAAACAATCCTTTAATAATCCAATTTAAAGTTGCAATTAAATGTTCTTCGTTATTTACTGTTTTCAATGAACTGAAAACTAATTTGATGCTGTCCATCAATATTGTATAAAACACGATGGTGTAATATATATCATCCTGACTTCAATCATTGCAATTGCTCAGTTTTCTTTGGTAGAAACAGGCAGGGAGAATTCTCAAACTATTCGAACATGGCGGAACAATGATTATTGGAATGAATACCTGAGATATAATTGCCGGTATCATAGACATGGAAACTATTTCCAAATACATAATATTGTGGGAAGTTAAAAGATTTATACATCTCGTTAGTGATCAATGGATTGATCGTAATAAGTATCTTGCCATTCTAATTCCCTTTGAAAATGATCATTGTTTTAATGTCCTGTATCCGGTTCTCCGTCCCGCCAGCCATGTTATCCGATGCTGCGCACCCGCGCTAGAAAGGGATTCTCCGTTCCCACAACCGGTCAGTGAGTTTTCCCATTGTGGCCACCCCACGCCTTCGAGAAACCCGCGGTCATGGGTGCGCTGCCGGCGGAATTGGATGATGCTGCCGAGGGAGAATCCCATTGATTGCGATTGTGAGCTGAACAAATGCATTTTTAATTGATGTTATTATTGTTGTGTGGTCGCGAATGACAGATTCTATTCCTCTGAATAACATTTTTAATGTGATTGTAGTCTGACCAATAATTGGAAACCATATAATTGCAATGAACAATTCTTTGGCAATCACAGTGAAAGATGCAGTTAAATGTTTTTAGTTTTTTGCTGTATTTAATGGACTGAAAACACATTTGTTTTTTTCTATCACTGTTGAGCAAATAATAATTAGTTGTGTAATGCTTGTTGGACATTAACACAATGAACTATTCACTGATTTAATTCAACCAGGCAATGAATGAATGAGATAAGTGTTTATTGGACCGAACAATCAATTCAAGGTCACTCTGATTATTGAGATGAACTGTGTTAACAGGGGATTAATCTTGCCCAGAAACTATTTAAATAATTCAAGTAAAAATCACTAGATACGTCACAATTGCACAAGTTTAACGATATTTAATGTTGGGACTCTGGCAATCATTGACTAAAATATTCTGGCCATTTTAACAGATAGTTCATACATATTCGCTTTGATTATTGGGTGCAATGATTAATAGTTAGTTACTTTAACTCTTGGAATGATAAATAATTGCTGTTCACTTTTACAAGGAACCCAAGCAGTAAAAAATGTGTTGGACCTCAGGACAATCTCAACGAAACTTGGATTCTCCGTCCCGCCAACCTGTTTACCCGCGGTGCCCTCCCACCCCCCGAAAGCAGGATTCTCCATTGACACAGTTGTTCAATGGGTGCCCCGCGCCGCCATTGTGACCACCCCCAGGCCGTCGGGAAAGCCGCGGGCGTGAGTGCGCTGCCGGTGATGCGGAGGATCTACCGACGGAGAAACCAGCACAGGAACGTTGAAAAGGGACCCGTTGCCATGACTGAAGTTGTCTCCAAATCCCGGAGCCCACTCACATCTCTCCGGGGTTGGGTGGTATCTGGGATTGCGTGATTCTGGGGGTGGGTAGATATCTGGGGTTGGGTGATATCTGGGGTTGGGTGATCTCTGGGGTTGGGTGATCTCTGGGGTTGGGTGGTACCTCGGGTTGGGTTATTTCTGGGGTTGGGTGATCTCTGGGGACGGGTGATAACTGTGGTTGCGTGATATCAGGGTTTGGGTGATATCTGGGATTGGGTGATATCTGGAGTTTGAGTGATATCTGGGGGCTGGGTAGATATCCGGTGTTTGTTGATATCCGTTCTGCGGTCATGTTTGGCGTGGGGCATTAATTCCAGGGTGGTTTCATATCCGAGGGGGTGGGATGATATAATACTCATAATAATCAAAATAATTATTGTCACAAATATACTTCCCTGAAGTCACTGTGGAAAGCTCCTAGTCGCCATATTCCGGCGCATTATTTGTGGAAATTGAACCCGGCGCTGCTGCCATTGTTCTGCATTGTAAGCCAGCTGTTTCACCTGTGCTAAACAAGCTCGTGGAGGGGGGGGGGGCTGGTTCCGGAGATTGCGAATGACATCGGGCTGGTTGATACCTAGCTGCGGACATCAGTTGATGTGGATGACATCCGGGGGTGATATCTGGCAACTGAAATACGAGGTTGGGTGATATCCGTTTGGGAGGGGGGAGATTTGGTGGGCGAGGATGATATCCGGTTGGGAGTGGTGACATTTGACGGGCGGAGGTGATCTCCGTTTGGGAGGGATGACATGTGGTGGTGGGGGTGATATCCGGGAGAGGGGGTGTTTTCATATTCAAGAGAAGTGACATCTGCCGGGGGGAGGTTTCTTGATATCCAAAGGTGATATCAGGCGGGGGCAATACCTGGGGGGGGGGGGGGCGGATGAATGCCGTTCGGTCCATTGAGTCTGCACAGTCGCTTCGGAAGAGCACCTCACCTAATCCGCCACATCTATCCAATCCCTGGAACACAATAACCCCACCCCCCCGCCCATAGCCAAGACTGTTTATATCGGGGAGGGAGTGATATCGCGGAAGTTGTGATATCGGAGAGGGGGTGATATCGGGGAGAGGGTGATATCGGGCATGGAGTAATATCGGTGTGGGGGTGATATCTAGGAGGTGGTGATATTGGGGAGGGGGTGATATCGGGGAGGCGGTGAAATCGGGGAGGCGGTGATATCCGGGGTGGGGGTGATATCGGGGAGGGGCTAATATCGGTAACGGGGTGGTATCGGGAGGGGTGATTTCGGGGTGGCGGTGTTATCAAGGTGGGAGGTATCGGGGAGGGGTAATATCGGGGGGGAGCGGCTGATATCGGGGAGGGGGTGATTACGGGGTGGCGGTGATATCAGGAGGGGAGATATCGTTGAGGGGTAATATCGGGGGCGAGCGGGTGATATCGGGGAGGGGGTGACTTCGGGGTGGCGTTTATATCAGGAGGGGAGATATCGGGGACGGGTAATATCGGGGGGGGGAGCGGGTGATATCAGGGAGGGGCGATATCGGCGTGGCGGTGATATCGTGAGGGGTGATATCGCGGAGGGGATGACATCGGGGAGGGGATTTTATCGGGGTGATATAAGGGACGGGGATATCGGGGAGGTGGTGATATGGGGCAGGGCGTGATATCGGAGGGGATATGGGAGGGGGTGATATCGGAGAGGAGGCGATATCGGGGTGATATCGGGGAAGGGTTGATATCGGGGAGGGGGGATATCGGGGAGGGGGTGATATCACAAAGGGATGATATCAGGGTGGGGTGGTATCGGAGAGGGGTGATATCGATAACGTGCTGATAGCAGGGAGGGTGTGATATCTGGGAGGGGGTATTATCGGGGTGGGGATGATATCGGGAACGGTGTGATATCGGGGGGTTGATATCGGGGGGGGGGCGTTTTATCGGGGAAGGGGTGATATCGGGGAGGCGGTGATATCGGGTAGGGTGTGATATCGGGGAGGCGGTGATATAGGGGAGGCGGTGAAATCCGGGATGGGGGTGATATCTGTGAGGGGCTAATATCGGTAACGGGGTGATATCGGGGTGGGGGTGAAATCGGAGACGGGGCGATATCGGGGTGGGGGTTCGGGGTGGTGGTGATATCAGGAAGGGTGAAATCGGGGACGGGGTGATATCGAGGGGGAGCGGGTGAAATCGGTGAGGGGCTAATATCGGGGACAGGCTGATAACAGGGAGAGGGTGATATCGGGGACGTGGTGATATCAGGGAGAGGGTGATATCGGTGAGTCGACGATATTGGGGTGGAGATGATATCGGGGAGGGGTGATATCGGTAACGGGCTATTAGCAGGGAGAGGGTGGTATCTGGGAGGGGGTATTATCGGGATGGGGATGATATCGTAAAGGGGGTGACATCGGGGGGTATCTGGAGGGGTGATATTGGGGGAACACTGGAGGGGGTGATATCGGGGAAGGTGTGAGACGAAGTGCTGGGGATTTCAGGGTGGGGTAACATCGGGGAGGGGGTGATATCGGTGAGGGGGTGGTATCGGGAAGGGGTGCTATCGGTGGGTCGTGTTATATCAGGGTGGGGGTGACATTTGAGGAGGGGGTGATATCGGGGAGGGGGCGATATCGGGAGTTGATGATATCTGGGAGGGGGTGATATCGGGGAGGGGGTGATATCGGGGAGGGGGGTGATATCCGGAGTGGGGGTCGGGGCAGTGCTGCGGTGTCTATTGAGACAGAACAGCCACGAAGACCCCCCAATGGGGCCAAAGGGCAACAGAAGCCGCCACTGCGCCTGCGCAACATCCATCCCAGCATCCCTGGTGTTTCGCCGGCCATCTTGCGTTACCTTGGGAGACTCCTGGCAGCTATCTTTTGGTGTCCCGGGAGACACCCGACAGCGGCTTTTGGCAGCAGGGGTACAGCGGCATCTGACAGCAGCGGGATAGCGGCCTTAGACGGCAGGGAGACAGAAGACTCTGGCGGCAGAGGGAGCGGCCTCTTGTGGCAGGTGACAGCGGCCTCCGACGGCACGGGGACGGCGGCCTCTGCCGGCAGGTGACAGCGGCCTCTGGGGGCAGGGGGAGAGCGGCCTCTGCCGGCAGGTGACAGCGACCTCTGGGGCAGGGGACAGCGGCCACTGGTGGCAGGGCGACAGCGGCCTCTTGCGGCAGGGGGACAGCGGCCTCTGGCGGCAGGGGGACAGCGGCCTCTGCCGGCAGGTGACAGCGGCCTCTGGGGGCAGGAGGACAGCGGCCTCTGGTGGCAGGGGGACAGCGGCCTCTGGGGGCAGGGGGACAGCGGCCTCTGCCGGCAGGTGACAGCAGCCTCTTGCGGCAGGGGGACAGCGGCCTCTGGCGGCAGGGGGACAGCGGCCTCTGGTGGCAGGTGACAGCGACCTCTGGGGCAGGGGGACAGCGGCCTCTGGTGGCAGGGGGAGCGGCCTCTGGCGGCAGGGGGACAGCGGCGTCTGGTGGCAGGGGGACAGCGGCCTCTGGTGGCAGGGGGAGCGGCCTCTGGAGGCAGGGGGACAGCGGCCTCTGGGGGCAGGTTGACAGCGGCCTCTGCCGGCAGGTGACAGCGAGCTCTGGGGCAGGGGGACAGCGGCCTCTGGTGGCAGGGGGACAGCGGCCTCTAGCGGCAGGGGGACAGCGGCCTCTGGTGGCAGGGGGAGCGGCCTCTGGCGGCAGGGGGACAGCGGCGTCTGGTGGCAGGTGACAGCGGCCTTAGACGGCAGGGAGACAGCGGTCTCTTGCGTCAGATGACAGCGGCCTCCAGCGGTAGTGGGCAGCGGCCACCGATGGCAGGGGTACAGCGGCGTCTGGCGGCAGGGGGACAGCGGCGTCTGGCGGCAGGGAGACTGCGGACTCTGGAGGCAGGGGACAGCGGCCTCTGGCGGCAGGGGGACAGCGGCGTCTGGCGGCAATGAAAGAGCAGCCTCTGGCGGCAGGGGGGCAACGGCCTCTGGCGGCAGGGGGACAGTGACCTCTGGGGGCAAGGGTCAGTGCTCTCTGGCGGCAGTGGGGATGGCGGCCTCTGACGGCAATGAGACAGCGGCCTCTGGTGGCAGGGGGACAGCGGCCTCTGGCGGCAATGAAACAGCGGCCTCTGGCGGCAGGGGGACAGCGGCCTCTGGCGGCAGGGAGACAGCGGCCTCTGGCGGCAGGGGGACAGCGGCCTCTGGCGGCAATGAAACAGCGGCCTCTGGCGGCAGGGGGACAGCGGCCTCTGACGGCAATGAGACAGCGGCCTCTGGTGTCAGGGGGACAGCGGCCTCTGGCGGCAATGAAACAGCGGCCTCTGGCGGCAGGGGGACAGCGGCCTCTGGCGGCAGGGAGACAGCGGCCTCTGGCGGCAGGGGGACAGCGGCCTCTGGCGGCAATGAAAGAGCGGCCTCTGGCGGCAGGGGCACAGCGGCCTCTGGCGGCAGGCTGACAGCGGCCTCTGGCGGCAATGAGACAGCGGCCTCTGGTGGCAGGGGGACAGCGGCCTCTGGCGGCAATGGGACAGCGGCGTCTGGTGGCAGGGGGACAGCGGCCTCTGGTGGCAGGGGGAGCGGCCTGTGGAGGCAGGGGGACAGCGGCCTCTGGGGGCAGGTTGACAGCGGCCTCTGCCGGCAGGTGACAGCGAGCTATGGGGCAGGGGGACAGCGGCCTCTGGTGGCAGGGGGACAGCGGCCTCTAGCGGCAGGGGGACAGCGGCCTCTGGTGGCAGGGGGAGCGGCCTCTGGCGGCAGGGGGACAGCGGCGTCTGGTGGCAGGTGACAGCGGCCTTAGACGGCAGGGAGACAGCGGTCTCTTGCGTCAGATGACAGCGGCCTCCAGCGGTAGTGGGCAGCGGCCACCGATGGCAGGGGTACAGCGGCGTCTGGCGGCAGGGGGACAGCGGCGTCTGGCGGCAGGGAGACTGCGGACTCTGGAGGCAGGGGACAGCGGCCTCTGGCGGCAGGGGGACAGCGGCGTCTGGCGGCAATGAAAGAGCAGCCTCTGGCGGCAGGGGGGCAGCGGCCTCTGGCGGCAGGGGGACAGTGACCTCTGGGGGCAAGGGTCAGTGCTCTCTGGCGGCAGTGGGGATGGCGGCCTCTGACGGCAATGAGACAGCGGCCTCTGGTGGCAGGGGGACAGCGGCCTCTGGCGGCAATGAAACAGCGGCCTCTGGCGGCAGGGGGACAGCGGCCTCTGGCGGCAGGGAGACAGCGGCCTCTGGCGGCAGGGGGACAGCGGCCTCTGGCGGCAATGAAACAGCGGCCTCTGGCGGCAGGGGGACAGCGGCCTCTGACGGCAATGAGACAGCGGCCTCTGGTGGCAGGGGGACAGCGGCCTCTGGCGGCAATGAAACAGCGGCCTCTGGCGGCAGGGGGACAGCGGCCTCTGGCGGCAGGGAGACAGCGGCCTCTGGCGGCAGGGGGACAGCGGCCTCTGGCGGCAATGAAAGAGCGGCCTCTGGCGGCAGGGGCACAGCGGCCTCTGGCGGCAGGCTGACAGCGGCCTCTGGCGGCAATGAGACAGCGGCCTCTGGTGGCAGGGGGACAGCGGCCTCTGGCGGCAATGAAACAGCGGCCTCTGGCGGCAGGGGGACAGCGGCCTCTGGCGGCAGGGAGACAGCGGCCTCTGGCGGCAGGGGGACAGCGGCCTCTGGCGGCAATGAAAGAGCGGCCTCTGGCGGCAGGGGCACAGCGGCCTCTGGCGGCAGGTGACAGCGGCCTGTGGGGGCAGTGGGACAGCGGCCTCTGCCGGCAGGTGACAGCGACCTCTGGGGTAGTGGGACAGCGGCCTCTGGTGGCAGGGGGACAGCGGCCTCTTGCTGCAGGGGGACAGCGGCCTCTGGCGGCAGGGGGACAGCGGCCTCTGGCGGCAGGGGGACAGCGGCCTCTGGCGGCAGGGGGACAGCGACCTCTGGGGGCAAGGGGTCAGTGCTCTCTGGCGGCAGGGGGGATGGCGGCCTCTGGCGGCAGGGGTACAGCGGCGTCTGGTGGCAGGGGGACAGCGGCCTTAGACGGCAGGGAGACAGCGGCCTCTTGCGGCAGGTGACAGCGGCCTCCAGCGGTAGTGGGCAGCGGCCACCGATGGCAGGGGTACAGCGGCGTCTGGCGGCAGGGAGACAGCGGCCTCTGGCGGCAGGTTACAGCGGCCTCCAGCGGTAGTGGGCAGCGGCCACCGATGGCAGGGGTACAGCGGCGTCTGGCGGCAGGGAGACAGCGGACTCTGGTGGCAGGGGGACAGCGGCCTCTGGCGGCAGGGGGACAGCGACCTCTGGGGGCAGGGGTCAGTGCTCTCTGGCGGCAGGGGGGATGGCGGCCTCTGGCGGCAGGGGTACAGCGGCCTCTGGCGGCAATGAGACTGCGGCCTCTGGCGGCAGGGGGACAGCGGCCTCTGGCGGAAGGGGGACAGCGGCGTCTGGCGGTAGGGGGACAGCGGCCTCTCGGGGCAGGGAGTTAGTGCTCTCTGGCGGCAGTGGGACAGCTGCCTCTGGCAGTAGAGTGACAGTGGCCTCTGGCGGCAGGGGGACAGCGGCATCTGTCGGCAATGAGACTGCGGCCTCTGGCGGCAGGGGGACAGCGGTCTCTGGCGGAAGGGGGACAGCGCCGTCTGGCGGAAGGGGGACAGCGGCCTCTCGGGGCAGGGAGTTAGTGCTCTCTGGCGGCAGTGGGACAGCTGCCTCTGGCAGTAGAGTGACAGCGGCCTCTGGCGGCAGAGGGACAGCAGCCTTTGCCAGTAGGGGGACAGCGGCCTCTGGCGGCAATGAGACAGAGGCGTCTGGCGGCAAGGGGACAGCGGCCTCTGGCGGCAATGAGACAGCGGCGTCTGGCGGCAGGGGGACAGTGGCCTCTGTCGGCAGGGGGACAGCGTCCTCTGGGGGCAGGGGTTCAGTGCTCTCTGGGGGCAAGGGGACAGCGGCCGCTGTGGGCAGTGGTTTAGTGCTCTCTGGCGGCAGTGGGACAGCTGCCTCTGGCAGTTGATTGACAGCGGCCTCTGGCGTCAGAGGGACAGCGGCCTCTGGCGGCAGATGGGACGGCGGCCTCTGGCGGCAGGGGGACAGCGGCATCTGGCGGCAGAGGGACAGCGGCATCTGGCGGCAGGGGGACAGCGGCCTCTGGCGGCAGGCAGACTGCGGCCTCTGGTAGCAGGGGGCCAGGGCCTCTGGCGGCAGGGAGACAGTGGCCTCTGGCGCCAGGGCTGCAGCGGCCTCTGGCGGCAGGGAGAGCGCCCTCTGGCGGGAGGGGGGGCAGCGGCCTCTGGCGGCAGGGGGACAGCGGCCTCTGGCGGCAGGGGGACAACAGCCTCTGGCGGCAGGGGGACAGCGGCCTCTGGCGGCAGGGGGACAGCGGCCTCTGGCGGCAGGGGGACTGCGGCCTCTGGCTGCAGTGGGACAGGGGCCTCAGGGGGACATCGGTCTCTGGCGGAAGGGGGACAGCCGCCTCCGGCGGCAGGGGGACTCTGGCTTCTGGCTGCAGCAGTACAGCGGCCTCTGGCGACAGGGAGAGAGCGGCCCCTGTCTGTGTCTGTGTCCCTCTCTCTGTCTCTGTCCCTGTCTGTGTCTGTCTCTGGTTCTGTTTCTGTCTGTGATTCTGTCTCTGTCTGTGCCTCTGTCTGTGTTTGTGACTGTGTCTGTCTGTGTGTCTCTCTGTATCTGTGTATCCGTCTGTATCTGTGTCTCTTCTCTGTCTGTGTCTGTCAGTTTCCATATCGTTGTCAGTGTCAATGTCTTTGTCTCTGTTTGTGTCTCTGTCTCTGTCTGTGTCACTGTCTGTGTCTCTGTCTCTGTCTGTGTCTCTATCTATGTCTGTGTCTCTGTCTGTGTCTGTTTCTCTGTCTGTGTCACTGTCTGTTTTTCGGTCTAGGTCTCTGTCTCCGTCTGTGTCTGTGACTCTGTCTGTGTCTATGTCTGTGTCTCTGTCTATGTCTGTGTCTGTTTCTCTGTTTCTGTCTCTGGCTCTGTCACTGACTGTGTAACTTGTGTGTGTACTTCCCGCCACGTCCGTTCAGCTTGTTGTGTGCTTCCGCCCGATTGCCGATCAGCAGGGTGTGTGCCTCCCCTCCATTGCCGATCAGCTGGATGTGTGCCTCCCCCGATTGCCGATCTGCTGGGCGCGTGCTTCCCCGCATTGCCGATCATCTGAGTGTGTGCTTCCCACCACTGCCGATCAGCTGGGTGTGTGCCTCCCTCCCCATTGCCGATTAGCTGGATGTGTGCCTCCCCCGATTGCCGATCAGCTGGGTGTGTGCTTCCCCGCATTGCCGATCATCTGAGTGTGTGCTTCCCACAACTGCCGATCAGCTGGGTGTGTGCCTCCCTCTCCATTGCCGATTAGCTGGGTGTGTGCCTCCCCGCATGGCTAATCAGCTGGGTCTCTGTCTATGTCATTGCCTGTGTCTCTGTCTGTGTCTATGACTGTGCCTGTGTCTCTGTCTGAATCTCTGTATCAGTCTTTGAGTCTGTGTCTCTGGCTGTGTCCCTACCTGTCTGTGTCTCTGTTTGTGTCTGTGTCTGTGTCTCTGTCTGTGTCGGTGTCTGTATCTGTGTGTGTATCAGTGTCTGTGCCCTGTCTCAGTTTGGGGCACATTCTGTTTCACAGACTGTGTTTAAGTGTGAAGCACCAAGGGCAGCACGGTGGCCTAGTGGTTAGCACAACTGCCTCACGGCGCTGAGGTCCCAGGTTCGATCCCGGCTCTGGGTCACAGTCCGTGTGGAGTTTGCACATTCTCCCCGTGTCTGCGTGGGTTTCGCCCCCACAACCCAAAAATGTGCAGGGGGGGGGGGGAGGCACACACCCAGCTGATCAGCAATGGGGCAGGCACACACCCAGCTGATCGGCAATGGGGGAAGCACACTACCAGCTGATCGGCCGTGACGGGAAATACACACCCAGCTGGTCAGCAATGGTGTAGTCACGCATCCAGCTGATCTGCAATGGAGGAGTCACACACAGCCATCTGATCAGCCATGGGGGGTCATGCACCCAGCTGATCGGCAATGGGGGGGGGGGGAAGCACATACCCAGCACATCGGTAATGGGGGGGGGGAGAAGCACACACCCAGATGATCGGCAATGGGGGGAGGCGCACGACCAGCTGATCGGCAATGGGGGAAGCAAACACCCAGCTGATCGGCAATGTGTGGGAAGCACACACTCAGCTGATCAACAATAGGGGAGGCACACACCCAGATGATCGGCAATGGGGGGAAGCACACACCCAGCTGATGGGTCATGGGGTATTCGCACACACCCAGCTGATTCATAATGTGGGAAAGCACACATCCAGCTGATGGCCCATGGGCGGTATCAAACATCCAACTGATCGGCCATGGGGGTGGTCACACAGACCCAACTGACCGGCCATGGGGTTAGTAACATAAACCCACCGTTAGTCCCTCCTTGTAATGCAGAATGACAAATTAGGGTGAGACTGGCTGGAAATTCACCGGAAGTGCAAGGATACAGATGCTTGTGGGTGTGGTTTCTCTTAGGATTTAATGAATTGAATAATTGGACTGAATGGATATTTCAGCACATTCATCAACTGCTGTCTGAACTTAGTTTGTGTCACGGCGTAAATCGCAGTGTTTGTGCAGCAACTCAAGAGCTGCATCATGAAGCCCAACTCCTGAACATAATAATCTAACCATACAGACTTATACCCCAGAAACCACATTCGGTTCCATATAGAATAAAGCATTAACATTGACCATAACAGGATGAAATTGGCCGAGATAATAAACAATAAAATGATGGATTTCCTCCGACTCTCCATCTCTGGGTCTCTGGGACTCTCCCCATAGCTGTGATCCCGGAGTCTTCTGCGGGCCCTGCTGCTCACCACAATGTGTCTCACCGTGAGAACATTGAGCAGCAGAATCAGGACAAATGGAACACACGGGTTTAGAATGTGGTGGAGGAACTCGATTGTGACCCAGAGCCGAGAGTTCCGAACATCCACTGTGACAAAACAAAACCAGGGGAAGTTACCCAGCCGATACCCACCAGTCAACATAAAACCCCAGAAAATGTTCTTCAAACAGCTCAGCACACTCACTGTTCCCAGAACCACAGCCGCCGTTTTCTCGCTGCAATATTTTCTTTTCAGCTTCGGGCAACAAATGGCCACAAATCGATCAAAGGTGAAAGTGACAGTAAAGGAGACAGAACAATCAGTGGCTGCATAAAGCAGGACGGCGTGGATATTACACACGCGGATGGACCACAGGAAATCAAACTGTTCCCTAAAAACAATGGGAATGTGTCTCAATATCAGGTCGAGAATAACAACCAGTAGATCCCCCACTGCCATGGCCACCAGGTAACAAGTCACACATTTGGACAGTCCACAGTTTTTTCTCTTCAGGATCACAGTTGTGATGAGGTTCACTGTGAGGAACGGAAATAAACAATGAAATTATACATCAGTCTGGGAAAGACTTTACAGGAATGGTCGACGTGGAGCTGTGTAAATATACACTAATACACACAGTCGTACACATACAGAGACAGTAAAACACTCACTCACACTAACACACACACTCATACAGACACTAACACACACACACCGGCATAACACACACTCACAGACACTAAGAGATACTAATACACACACTCAGACACACACAGACACTAATACACACACAGGCACTAACACACAACACAGGCACTAATACACACACTGACAGACACTAAGAGACACTAATACACACTCACAGACACACAGACACTAATACAAACACAGGTACTAATACACACACTCACAGACAGTAAGACACACTAATACACACACAGACACTAACACACAAACACACAAATACAGGGACAGTAACACACTCACACATACACTAGCAAACATACATAGACAGTAATACACTCACACTCAAAGCCACTAATACACACTCACAAAGAAACTAATGCACACACTCACACACGCATACACTAATGCACACACTCACAAACATACGCAGGCACTAATATATACACTCAAACACAGCGACACTAACACACACACTCCCTGACGCACAGACACTAAAACACACACTCACACACAGATACATTAATATATACACATATACACGTATGCGTGCACTCACACACAGCGACACTAGTACACAGCTCACAGACAGACAGAGACATGAATACACAGACTCACATACAAATTAATAGACACAGACAATAAAACACTCACACACAGCAACACAGACACTAATGCACACATTCTTAGATACACTAATGCACACAGAAACATAGACATACATAATCTAATACGCACACTAACAGACACACATGGCAACACGAATACATACACACAGACACTAAGTCACAGTCTCACAGACACACACACACACACACAAATACTTGCACTCACAGACATAATGAGACTCTAATTTACACACTCACACACACCGACACTAATTCACACACTCACACGCAGACACTAATACACACTCACAGACAAATGGCGACTATAATTCACACACTCACACACACAGACAGTAACGCACACACCCACAGACACACTCAGACACTAATGTACACAGACACACACACTAATGCACACACTCACAGACACATATATACTAATGCGCACACTCACACACACACTAATACACACACTCGCAGACACACGGAGACGCTAATGCAAACACGCACGCACACATACACTAATACACACACTCGCAGACACACGGATACTCTAATGCACTCACTGACACACATATACAGACTCCAATAAACACACACAGACATACATAGATATACGAATACACACTTTCACACACATACACTAATTCACACTCTCACAAACAAACACAGACACAAATATACACACTCACAGACACATGGACACTAATTCACAGACTCACACACACCGACACTAATTCACACACTCACAGACACATGGATGCTCTGATTTACACACTCATACAGACACTAATACACACTCACAGACACATGGAAACTCTAATTCACACACTCACAAACACAGACACTAATGCACACACTCACAGACGCACAGATACACTAATGCACACACACACGCACACACTCATACACAAACTCGCAGACACACGGAGAGTCTAATGGACAGACTCACACACGTACACTAATACACACACTCGCAGACACACGGAGACTCTAATGCGCACACTCACACACAGACAGACTCCAATACACACACTCATAGACACACACACTAATGCATAGAGACACACGGAGACTCTAATGAACACACACTCACACACACACAGAGACTCCAATACACACACTCACAGACACACACACACACAATAATGCACACACATAGACACACGGAGACTCTAATGCAGACACACACACATACATACTCTAATACACACACTCAAAGACACACGAGACACTGTCATGTGAGAGAAGCTTTATGAAATGGGTGTTTATAAATGGGTGTGGATATAAATATCTGTCGTGAGAGTACCTTACAGAAATGGGTTTTTATTACTGCAGTGATGTTAGAGAGTGGGTGGAGCTGGGCTGTCTGTCACCTTTTTACTTCCGTTTTAGGCTGTTTGCTGCAGGGTGTGTTTTAGATTTGTTTTCAGCGTTGTAGCTGAAGCCAGACAGAGCAGGTGTACTGTTGTTCTCTCTGCCATGAAAGAACTATATATTGATCATTTGGTGAATTCAGAATTATAAATGTTCTCACTAGTGAATTTAAACCTAATGTGCTTCTGTTAAAAATCTGTTTCTAAAGTCTTCTGGTGTTAAAAGGACAGCTTCCGGATTACTTAGTGTTATATTCTTCGGGGGTTGAATTTGAACTAATGGTTGCTAAGTTATTAACTGTACGTTTTAAAAGGGTTAACTTGAGTTCATAGAATAAACATTGTTTTTTCTTTAAACAATACTTTTCCATTTCTGCTGTACCACACCTGTAGACTGGGGCGTGTGCTCCCCATACCCCAAATTGTGGGTCAGGGGAACTCCATGATACACTTTGGGGTTCTCTAAACCTTGGCCCATCACGACACTAATACACACAATCACAGACACACTGAGGCACAAATACACACACACTCACAGACACGCAGCGACACTAATACACACACTCACAGACACACAGCGACACTAATACACACACTCCCATACACATAGATACACGAATAATCACACTCGCAGGCACACATACACACAAATACAGACACTCACACACACAGTCACTAACACACACTCACACAAACTCAGACATTAATACACACACACACACATAGAGACACTACTTCACACATACACATATACACCAATACACAGACTCACAGGCAGACCGATACACTAATACACACACAGAGACACAGAGACAGCAATGCACACACTCACACACAGCAACACTAATGCACACACTCACAGAAAAACAGAGGCACTAATACACAGACTCACAGACACACACAGAAACACTAATGCACACACTTACAGGCACACACATATACACTAATACACACGCTCACACACAGATAGACAGTAATACACACACTCGCATACATACGTGCACTAATACACACGCTCACACACAGTCACTAATACACACACTCACACACACAGAGACAATAATACACACACTCACACACAGGTAGACAGTAATACACACACATAGACACTAATGCACACTCTCACACAAACACATAGATAGTAATACACACACTCACAGCCACAGATACACTAATACACACCCTCTCACACACACAGAGACAGTATTACATAGACTCACACACACAAAGACTGTAATACACACACTCAGAGACAAACAGAGGCACTAATACACACACTCACAGACACACACATACACTAATACACACACTCTCACACACAGACACTAATACACATTCATAGACACACACAGACACTAATACACACTCACAGACACATAGAGACAATAATACACACGCATGAAAAATTAAATGAAAATCATTTATTGTCACAAGTAGGCTTCAAATGAAGTTACTGTGAAAAGCCCCTAGTCGCCACATTCCGGCGCCTATTCGGGGAGGCTGGTACGGGAATTGAACCGTGCTGGTGGCAAGCGCTTTAGCCAGTGAGTTAAACCAGCCCGTAATACACAGTTACACACATAGGCTATAATATGCACACTCACACACACGGAGACTCTAATGCACCCACTCTCACACACACAGAGACACCAATACACACTAACATATAAAGGCACTAATACAAACACTCACAGGCACACAGATATACAAATGCACACATTCACAGACACACACATAGACAGTAATACACACATTCGCAGACACATAGAGACAGTAATACACACACTCACAGTCACACAGAGACACTAAAACACACACTCACAGACACACACAGACACTAATACACACTCACACACAGAGACACTAATACACACACCACAGACCCACACAGACACTAATACACACACCCACAGATGTACATATACACTAATACACACACTCACACACAGAGACAGTAATACACACACTCACACACACATGCGTTCTAACACACACAAGCCAACAAACACACCGACACACACATAAACAAACCGAGGTACACAAATACTCATTCACGCACACACCACGACCCGCACACAAACTCACCTACGCACATACTCACATTCACACACACGCACTCACACACACATACACGATTGGGCACACACACCCACTCATTCATCCACACACACAAGCCCACACACTCACCACATAAAACTGACACTTATATAAACACATAGCCGCACACATTAATAAAAACTAATACACAGTACACTCACACACTGAAAACTCACCAGGCTCAAACACTCACTCTCACACACGCACGCCAACACACATCCACACATGTAAACACATGCACACATACACGTTCATACCAAGACACACAACAACACACATGTACACAATACCTGCACACACACCCACACACATTCCCACACCGACACATAACAATGAATGCACCCAGACATACCCAGCCACATACCAGCAACACCCGCTCACAACTACACTATCTCACAGGTCCACGCACATTCACGGCCACACACACCCATCTTCAGACATTCCCAGCACACACAATCACATCCACACAGACACATACCTATATACACACAGACACACACACACAAATACTGCGCCTTACACGCAACCAACAAGTACCCATCCAATAGACATGTTCACCCACACCCACAACCACATCTACACACGCACGCTTACACACAACAACACACTCCCTCACACACTCACTACCACAAATACAAACAACCCCAGCCGACCACACTCTCACATATATACTCATGCACACACATTCGCACTCATTAAACACCGAAACACACACACAAACACACACCCACAATCACGCATGCCAGCAAACGAAAACATAGATTCCCCCACACAAAAATGTACCAAACAACAACAGAAACACACACACCCACACACACGCTCACACACTCACACACACACACTCTCTCACACATACACACACACCCTCACACACACTCACTCAAACACCGACAAACTCTCTCACCGGGACTTACACACTCACTCACACACACACACTCACACACACCCTCTCACACCCATCCACTCTCACAGGGATTACAGACTCACAACCACACACACCCTCACACACAGTCACTCACTCACAGGGACTTACACACTCACAACCATACACACCCTCGCACGCCCACCCACCCTCTCACAGGGACTGACACACTCACAACCACAAACACCCTCACACAAGCACACTCTGACACATACTCTCACACAACCTCAAACACACAAACAGACCCACAAAAAGCATACTCACAAACGGACTCACTCACAATTTCATACACACACAAGCCCCCCCCACATACATACTAACCCCCCCCACACGCACTAACCCCCACTCAAACACTATCCTCCCCCACACACACGAACTCCCCACACACACTAACAACCCGCACACACACTAACCCCACAACACAGACACTAACCCACCCCACAAACACTAAAACCCCCACACACACTAACCCCACACTCACAGTAACCCCCCACACACACTAACCCCCGCCACACACACTAATCCCCCCACACACACGAAGCCCCCACAAACACACTTTAACCCCCCATACACTAACATCCGCACATACACTAACCCACACACACACACACACACTAACCCACCACACACACACTACCACGCCAAACACACCAAGCCCCACAGACTAATCTCCCCACACACATTAACCCTTCCCACACACACTAACCCCACACACGCATTAACCCCCGCGACACACACTAACCCCAAAACACACTAACACCCCCGCACACACTAACCCCCGCCCCACACACTAACCCCCCCAACACACACCAGCACCCTCACACACAAAACCCCCCATACACACAGCCCAACCCACACACACGAACCCCCCACGTAACTAACCCCCACACACAATAACCCCCCCCCCCACACACACACACTAACCCCCACACACAGTAAGATCCCCCACACACACTAACCCACCTCACACACACTAACCCCCCACATATACTAAACCAACACACACACTAATCCCCCACACACACTCTAACCCCCCCCACAACATCTAACGCCCCCACACACACTAACCACTCCTACACACACTAACCCTCCCCCACACATACACTAACCCCCACACACACTAACCTCCCCAACGCACACTAACCCCTCCCCCTCGCAATCACTAACCCCCCCCCCACACACACACTAATCCCCCACACACACCATTTCCCACAAACACACTAACCCCTTCCCCACACACACTACCCCCTCACACACACTACAACCACCCACACACACTAACCCCCACACACACTAACCACCCCACACACTCAAACACACTAACCCTCCACAGACACACTACCAGCCCCCACACACACTAAACCCCCACACACACTAACCGCCCGCGCATTCCCTAACCTTTCCCCCACTCACAAACACACTAACCCCTTCCCCACACACACTACCCCCTCACACACACTACAACCACCCACACACACTAACCCACCACACACATACTAACCCCCACACACACTAACATCCCCAGCCACACACTAATACCCAAGACAGACTAACCCACCACACTCACACTAACCCCCCACTCAAACACTATCCTCCCCCACACACACTAACACCCACACACATTAACCCCACGCACTCTCAATATCCCCACAACCCACACACTAACCCCTCCCCCACACAGGCATTGATTCACACACACACTAATTCCCCACAGAATTCCCGACACACACACTAACCCCTCCCCCACACACACACTACCCCCTCACACACACTACCACCCCATACTCACTAACCCCACACACTAACCACTCCACCTACTCACACACACTAAACCTCCACAGACACACTATCAGCCCCCACAAACACTAAACCCCCCCCCACACACTAACCACCCAAACATTCACTATCATCTCCCCCACCACTCTTATACACTAACACCCTCACACACTAACCACCCCACACACACTAACCCACCCCACATATACTAACCCCCACACACACGAAACCCCACCCCACACAAACACGAAACCCCCACCCACACACTAATACCCAAAACAGACTAGCCCACCACACACACGAACCCCCCCCCCCCCCACACAAACACTAAACCCCCACCCACACACTAATACCCAAAACAGACTAACCCACCACACACACACTAACACCCCACTCAAACACTATCCTCCCCCACACACACTAGCCCCACACACATTAACCCCACGCACTCACATAACCCCACAACCCACACTCTAACCCTCCACAGTCACTACCCCCCACACACACTTAACCCCCCCACACACACTAACCTCCCCACTCACAGTAACCCTCCCCACACACACTAAACCCCGCCACACACACTCTAAACGCTCTCCCCCACACACACTAAGCCCCCGAACACACACAATAACCCCCCACACACAGAACCCCCGCCACACACACTAACCCCCGATACATAAAGTAACCCCTCGCCACACTTACAAACTAACTCCCCACACGCACACTCTAACCTCAAACGCACACTAACCCTCCACACACATGATAACCCCCCTCCACACACTAATTAACCCCCCTTAAGCACACTAAACCCACAATAATCCCCCCACATACACACTCACACACACTAACCCCCCAAATTGGCTGACGGAGGTCCATTAACAATCCTGGAAATCTCTCTCTAACAGCACTGTGGGTGTACATACTCCACATGGACTGACAGATGTCCACTAACAGTCCAGGCAATCTCTAGCTAAGAGCACTGCGGGTGTACATACTTCACATGGACTGAGAGATGTCCAATAACAGTCCAGGCAATCTCAATCTAACAGCACTGTGGGTGTACATGCACCACGTTGACCGATTAATGTGTAATAATAATCCTTGTAATCCTTCCCTTATAGCACTATGGGTGTACCTACTACACATGGACTGACTGGAGTCCTCGAACTCCCTTCTTAGCTACACTGTGCATCTACCTACAATGCATGGAGCAACTCATTTTAAAAGCAATCCTGGAACTCCCTCCCTAACACCACTGTGTGTGTACCTACATATAAAAATAAACCAGAGAAAATTGGAGCAGTAGGGGTCCATTTGTCCCTTCATGCCGGCAACACCATTCATTATGATCATGAATGACTATCCTACTCATTCCCCTGTTCCCACCTTCCCCCATTATCCTTATATATCCTTCGTCACAAATGAAACATATAACTGCTTCTTGAAAATATACAATGTTTTTTCCTCAACTTCCTGTTGTGGAAACTAATTCCACAGGTTTACCACTCTCTGGGTGAAGTTATCTCTCTTTATCTCTGTCGCAAATCGTCTCCCCCCTATCCTCATATTGTAACCTCTTATTCTGCCCACAAATCATCGGAGAAATCCTTCCTGCATCTACCCCGTGTCGTCCTATTAGAATTATCCGGGTTTCGTTGAAATTCCTTCGCGTTCTGAACTCCAGCGAATATAACTCGAATCAATTCAACCTCTCCTCGTACATTCTGGGCAGCACGGCAGCATTGTCGTAGCACAATTGCTTCACAGCTCCAGGGTCCCAGGTTCGATTCTTGCTTGCGTCACTGTCTGTGTGGAGTGTGCATATCCTCCCCGTGTGTGCGTGGGTTTCCTCCGGGTGCTCATGTTTCCTCCCACAGTCCAATGATGTGCAGGTTTGGTGGATTGGCCATGATAAATTGCCCTTAGTGTCCAAAATTGCCCTTAGTGTTGGTTGGGGTTACTGGGTTATGGGGATAGGGTGGAGGTATTGACCTTGGATAGTTTGCTCTTTCCAAGAGCCGGTGCAGACTCGATGGGCCAAATGGCCTCCTTCTGCACTGTAAATTCTATGATTATCAATACTGCCACCCCAGGATTCAATCTGGTAAACCCTGCTGCACTCCGTCTGGAGCAAGAACATCCTTCCTCCGATAAGGAGTCCCAAACTGCACACAATCTTCCAGGTGTGGTCTCACCAAGGCCCTGTATAATTGCCACAAGGCATGTCTGCTCCTGTATTCGAATCATCTCGTGATGAAGGCAGATAATTTGTCTCCTTTACTGCCTGTTGCACCGACATGCTTACACCTTTCAGAGGATGGTGTATGGGGACACTGTGTCTCCTTGCACGTCCTCCTCTCCTAAAATATGGTCATTCAGATAATTGCCTGCATCTCATTTTTGCTCCCAATGTGGATAATGTCGCATTTATACAAATTATAATGCATCTACCATTAATTTACCCAGTCACTCAACTTCTCCAAATCGCATTGAAGGATCAGTGCATCTTCCTCACAGTTCACCCTCCCACCCAAATTGCTATGATCTGCATATTTGGAGATAATACATTTTCAGCCCTCATCAGACGCAAGGACACTGACAGAGTGGCAGTGGTGGGAGCAGTCTGGGCCGGCTGGTTAACTGAGAGACATCAGCAAGGACAATGACAGAGTGGCAGTGGTGGGGCAGTCTGGGTCGGCTTGGTAACTGAGAAACCAGAAAGACAGTTTCAGAGTGACAGTAGTGAAAGCTCAAATGTTGTCATCCTAGGTGAGGACAGAACTTCGCGCCGTCTGCTGTCACTGTCATGCTGATGGGGCAGTGCATCAGTAACCCTACAATCTGGTGGATCACAGAATGTTGATCGTCTGTGTGTCCCATTGAGTTCTGAGAACCGCAGCTGTCTGAGTTTGCATTCCGTAACTCTGTTTGAGATTCCGCTGCAGCAGTGAGACATCAGGAAGCTTTTGGTTGGTCTACACTGGGAGCTATGATAGAGACCTGCAGAATCTCAATCACAGGGTAGTCTGCTAATGCTCCTCTGCCTGTTTCTACCACTTTGTTGGTGGGCAGACTAGACTCCTAGCTCAGCATCTTGCCCTGTGTCTCAGTGCCAGGCTGTTCCGTTCCATGACCAGTTGACTCTCTTACAAGGTTTGCCAATGCAGTGTTTTCCTGTTGTCTGGAGCAACAACATCCCGATCTTGGTCTAATGCAGCAGAACAGGTTTCGTGATGGGGGGGGGGGGTGGTACATTGTGTTCTGTCAGTGGTGTGTATTTTGCTACCTGCCTGATGGGGGTGTGGTACATTGTGAACTGTCAGTGGCGTGTGGTTTGCTAGGTGCCTGATGGGGGTGTGGTACATTGTGTACTGTCAGTGGTGTGTGGGTTTTTGGGTGCCTGCTGAGGCTGTGGTACATTGAGTACTGTCAGTGGTATGTGGTGTGCTGGGTGCCTGATTGTGTGGTGCATTGTGTACTGTCAGTGCTTTGTGGTCTGCTGGGTGACTGACTGGGCTATGGTACATTGCGTATGTAAGGGGTATGTGGTTTACTGAGTGACTGACTGAGCTATGATACATTGCGTATGTGAAGGGTGTGTGGTTTCCTGGGTGACTGACTGTGCTATGGTTCATTGCGCATGTGAGTGGTGTGAGGTTTACTGGGTGTGAGATGAAATGTGTCGGTGACCTTTCTAAGGTCAGTTCAAAGGCTTCCTGTGTCCTCTTAATTAAACTGACATCTAAAGTGGAACATTTGAACCATAATGGATTCTAAACATTAATACCGTTTGACCCACCATATCATTGCACACAGGAGGTGGTGTTGACAATATCGGATGAACAACAGCTGACAAGTTATACATACATACTGTGAAGCATAAAAATAATGTTAGTACCCTCATGGTGGTAGTCATATGAAGGGGTATTAATGTAGGTCTGGTATCACACCGAGGTCAGACTGGGTAAGGATTGCCGACTTCCTTCCTTAAAGGACATCAGTAAACTATATTGATGATTACAACAATCAATGATAGTTTCTGAGGCAATGGGGTTCCTTGAAGCAGTGGTCCCATTCAGTCCACGAGACGAATTCGGGACCTATTGTATGTGATGAAGTGAATCACAACCAATGGAGAAGAAGCGCGGATCGCTGGGAGCAGGAGCCTGGGCAGTGGTATCCTGGGTGTTGTAGAATGAAGACATCTTCAGTTTTCTGAGTGGGCAGTCCCCAACATCCCTGTGTTGAAGCCTGATCACTATTTCAGAATCTGCGGGCAAAATACGCTTCCGATTAACCAGCTGCCCATGTTACTAAGTATCCAATTACCCAGATTGAAGACCTTTATGCGAAGTTGGTGGGGGCCCTCAGATTTACATAGTCACGCTACTTCACCATTGGAACAGGACGAGGATTCCGGGAATTAAGAGGCCATTAATACACACAGCAGCGTTTTTAATACTCAGGATTAACTTTGGCAATCTGTTCTACCTGTCCAATGTTTCAAGGCACAATGGGAAAACTGTTCCAACGCCCCATAGGCTGTAGTCTACCTGCATGATGTTTTAGTGAGATGAACAACACAGAAATAACACCGCCAGTTTAGAAGAGCATTGAGAAGATTCAAAGATGCTGTAATCGGATTGCAGAGGGCAAAGTGTAGTTTCCAGGCCAGTGAGGTCACACACTTAGGATTCAAAGTGGCTTCAAAAGGCCAGCACAGTCGGAGGACAAGGGGAGGGACAGAGAGGAAGAGCTGCAACCCAATCATGTGGCAGAAATAAAACGTTTTTATGGATAGGAAACTGCTAAGGTGAGTTCATCCGCAATCTGACAACCACATTGGCTGCACGACAGTTCCTGTTAAATAAACACCAGTTCAGGAATTGGAAAGAACCACAAGAAGAGGATTTCCACAACGTCAAGCAGGCCCGACAGCCACCCAGCCCGTACAGAACATAGAACATAGAACAGTACAGCACAGAACAGGCCCTTCGGCCTTCGATGTTGTGCCGAGCAATGATTACTCTACTCAAACCCAGGTATCCACCCTATACCCGTAACCCCCCAGACAAATTATGTGCATTTTGATCCCAGTAAACTAATCAGCCTGTCCTGCGACACTTCATCTTATTGAATATGTGTGGTCCTGTCCCATGGGATGGCGGATGACACAGATTGGCCGAGTACCTTTGTCCGCAGAATTGTAGCCGACTCCTGATGGAAGTGTGCGCAGATTGAGTGAAGAAGGCCTTGCTGTAAATAATGATGTGAATAAATTCCACCAGTACATGCAGGGCCGTCCTTTAACCATTCTAACAGACCCTCAGTCACTGGTGGGGCTCCTGGGTAAAGACACTCCAATTCCTCCAATTGCCTCAGTCAGGGTCCGGCGGTGGATTTGAGTTTGGCGGCCTCCAGCTCCATTTCCCAGCATCAGCCGGGGATGCAGATCACAAACGCCGATGTCCAGAGTCGTCTCCAGCTTCCCAAACGCTTGACATCCAAATCCATCCGGCAGGAGATTGTCCGGTTGGGAACTTTTACAGACACCCCTGGTCTCGTCCGTCGACATAAAGAACTGGACTCACCGCGATCCAGTCCTGTCCAGGGAGATGCGAATGATCCTCACCGGATGGCATCCAGACAAATCAGTCTAGCTAAGGTCCCAACTCATCAGAAACCATGAACTGCGTTGTGACGACAGACTCTTCCTCTGGTCTTCCGGGTGGTGGTTCCACCCCCGGCGCGACATCCACTGTTACAGGAGTTATAGAGCGCACACCCTGGCCACACAAGATGAGAATGTTGACCAGCAGCTGCAGGGGCTACACAGTGCACACCATGGCTCACAGTGATGGGAAAGTTAACCAGGAGCTGCAGTAGTTACACAGTGCACACCCTGGACACACACAGATGAGAATGTTGACCAGCAGCTTCAGGAGCTACACAGCGCACACCCTGGCCACACAGAGATGGGAATGTTGACCAGAAGCTGCAAGAGTTATACAGAGCACACCCTGGCCACACAGAGATGGAAATGTTGACCAGGAGCTACGGTCGGTGGCCGGGCATCAATAAGGACATTGAGCAAATGGTGCTCCAGTAACATTTTGTCCAGGTACAGCAGACTTTGCCATTCACAGTCCTCCTGTATCCAAGGGAACATCCTGGCCCTCTGTTCATGAGGTTACATATGTATTTCACAAATCCTTTCCTGGAGGAATGTTCCTGAAAATAGAGGGCGCCCACTGGAGATGTTTCAATATTCAGCAGACGTGGACGACCACCGCAGAAGTCTACGTTGATTTTTCTACGATCTTCCGTCCTCCCAGATGAATTATTGTCCGACAATGTGACTGTGTTCACCGGGGAGGAATGTCAGCACTTTGTAAATACAACCGGCATCCACCACATTGCAACAGCCCCGCAGCACCAGGCAGGTCAAATGTTGTCAGCAGTGGGGAAGCCCAACAGACCATTACACATCAATGTGGCTGACATTCTTCTATCGAATTATACACCCCATCTCCCAGCTTTTGCTTCAAGCCCACATTGGATACATGGCAGAACTGTTCTGAAGTTTGGCCCAGTGTCAGACATGGCGGAATTACAAGGCAGACGGTCCAGTGTCAGACATGGAGGAATTGCGAGGCA